>NC_046159.1:58919632-59149632 GCF_011064425.1 Rattus rattus
ACCACCTTGAGAATAGGACCCTGTTGAAGGAATCAGAGAAAGGACTGGTAGAGCTTGAAGGGAGCGGAACCAGAACAACAATGCACAACAAATTCAGGGTAGAAAAAGACTATACGATCCCTAATTCCTGACCTCATAGGTAATTAATAAATATCCTAAAGAGCATTGTCAATCAAAGGTCCTGGATAAGGTGACCTAAAATTCATTTGGGAATAGTGAGGAAAAAGAGATGAGACACTTTAAAATAGGAAAGATGGAGGGAAAAAAAAACAGTATTTGAAAGCTATAGTTACAAAAATGCTACTGTAATGAGAATAGATAAAATATTGAAATAACACAGTGGAAACTGGGCAGTTGATGAGTATCTAGGAATCAAGCATGCAATGAAGGTAACATTTAAATGAGCTAGAAAATATTAATATATAATATTAATATATAGTATTAATATATAGTATTGAAATAAGGCTGCCCATTAAAACCCAAGCCACACATTTACAAAAGTAAACCCTGAATAAATTATATTTAAACTCTAAAATATGGCTATGTAGTATTGAAGAAAATATTTCATAAATAGGAAAGTCTGAGCTGAAGCCATGATTGCCTGTTGCTCTTGCAGAGGACCTGAGTTCAGTTCCAAACAACTACAGTCGGCAGCTCACAACCGCCTGCAACCCAACTTCAGGACATCAGATGCTCTCTCCTGCCCTCCACATGCACCTGCACCCACATGTGATGCATAAGTGTACACACACACACACACACACACACACACACGCATATACACACACACAAGCATATACACACAGAGAGAGAGAGAGACAGACAGACAGAGACAGAGACAGAGAGTCAGGGACAGAGACTGACAGAGAGAGACAAACACACATGGAGAAATAAAATAAATCTTCTTTTTAAAAAGTAAGAAAGCATTTTCAACAATAATTTTAGTAACCTTAAAGTCATTGATTACATCAAAATAGAAAATCTTCTGTGTAATTGATGAGCTATGAACAAAGTCAAACCACGTGAAATTCCAAGAAGAAATTCTTTCAACAAAGAATGCACAAAGAAATCCCTATAGGCAGGCATGGAGATGTCTTTAATCCCAGCACTTGGGAGGCAGAAGCAGGAGGAGCTCTGTGAGTTCGAAGCCAGCCAGGTCTACATCGTGAGTTCTGGGACATCCAGGGTTATACAGAGAGACACTCAAAAAATAAGGAGGGTGTGTGTGTGTGTGTGTGTGTGTGTGTGTGTGTGTGTGTGTGTGCATGATTTCTATAGATTAAGTTTTAAGTGCTGATTTAAAAGGGCACAAAGTATAAATACAAGCCAGCCTCTCATAGGAAAGGAGAAGGGTCCCATATAAAAATTGTAAATCTTCACTAATAATCCAGAAAGTGCAAAATAATCATGGATTTTTATCAATTTGAATGACAGAAGCAGGAGATGTTTCTTAAAGACAAGTGAACATCTGGGTAAAAGACACTGGCTTCCTGTGGATGATGAGGGGCTCCATAAACCATCCTGGGTCTTTACTGAGCAGAGACGTAAGAGGACGAAACACGTCCAAGAATACCAGCACACTCCCCAGCACCATGAAGGGACGGTGTGATGAAATAAATGTGACACGTGTGAGAATGCATGTGCCTCTGAATACATGTGTTAAAACATTCGGTTAGGCACACGTCAGCCGACCATGGTGGTAGCCTCTCGAGAGGGGGGTCATAACCGAGGTGCTAATGAAAAGGGAATTGTCCTGTCACTGATGCTTTAATAGGGGGCATCCTCTGTGCAATTTGAAATTTGCCTAAAAGGCAAAACAATTGCTGTCCTAGATGGTAGGCTTCAAAGACAGATGTAATGGCTCTAATGTCACCTGCACTGGCTGATACGACCTGTCACCTCCTGTCAACTTTCAAATGCCAGAGCCAACCTCCAAAGCCAGTGTGATGATGCCCAAGGCAGGCCTGTCACTGTGATCTCACACGGCTCTCTTTAATCAAGTCTTAACCAATCCCTCTCTGTTGTACTGAGGAAGCCCATGGTACACAGGGCTCGGCAAAGAGTTGAAAATTGTACGTGGGAAGTCAAAAAGAGAGGAAGGAGTGGTAAGATGGAGGAGGGAAGGAGGAGAAAGGAGGGAAGGGGAGGAGGAAGAGAAGAATGTTCTATAGAAATGTTTGATCTCAGATCCACAAAACCCCAGAAAAGAGTTGTGTGGGGGAGGGGCTTGGGGGTGTCATTCCCCCACATCGTTTCAGTGCTTACCCAGTTACTTCTGGGCCTTGAAGAGAGAAAACACGGCTGCTGCTGACTTCACATCTCCTGGAAGCTGATAAGGAGAAGAGAGTGGGAGTGAAGAAGGGGAAGAAGAAAGGAAGGGGAGAAGGAGAGGGAAGAGAAAGAAAGAGAGGGGAGAGGAAGAACAGAAGAGGGAGGAGATGGGGAGGGGGCAGAAGGAGGGAAGCCAGAGTGAGGGAGAATCTGACCCAAGACTTTGGAACGGGACCGGGAAATGGAGAGAATGTGGAGGCGGAGCCCACGAAGACTCCTGGGATTTGAACTCTGGAGATCAGCATCGGGTGCAGATCTAACCTCACTGTTTAGTACATAAGCTTGTTTACAGTGTTTTAGCCAGAGCACGTTCATTCAAGGGAAAATGGTGCGCAACATATGTTGTTTAGCTGAATCTGACTCGATTGCTCATGAGCTTGTAGGAGAAGAGTCGGTCACCTGGAGAGATTTCAGTGACCAGGGAAGCAGCCACCACCCTGGCCTTGGGTCCTTTGTGTTGTCTCACCCGCGCGCCGGGAGCCATCTCAGATCCTACACCGTGTATGATAGATAGATCGGGACTCTTCGAGGAGTCGCAGAAGCCTATGGCACTTTGCTCTCTGTCCCATCTGTTTCTCCACTAGGTTTATTCCCACATCGGCGCCCCCTGCAAGAACAGGACAGAGCCCCAAAGGAAGGATGGGTTCCCCATGGGCCCACTTCCTCCAGTTGGGACTCTGCCTCCTATGGCTTCCAGGTGCTTCTACCAGGTAGAGAAGAAGCCCCCAACTCTTAAATCTTCGGAGGGGACATTTTATATCAAAATCATAACAATAACCAAAGAAGTAAAAGTGAAACAAAGATATGGCGTTCTACCTCCTAAATAAAAAAGAACAAAGAATAAAATGGTTTTTAGACAAAATTCTTATGCTAATAAACCATGAGGGGAAGAGAAGATCAATACATCAGAAACCAGTTGTCAATACATGGCACACATGTATCTGTTTGACTTGAATTTACCTCTGGAAGTTCATCTTCACAAGGACTGTGCCCCTTAGTTGTTCTGTGTTTCACACAAAGCCGCTGTGATGTCAGACTCATAACGATACTGACGAAGTAAGAAACACAGGGAAGGAAGATGGGGTAAGAATAACACAGCCTCGTGGTGGCCTTAACAATGGCACCATCTTGTTTAAAATTTCATGTATTTTTATTTATGTGCACGTACACACATGTGTGCATGTGTGCACAAGGCACTCGTGGAGATTAGAAGACAACCCATGGGAGTCAGGTCTCTCTCTCTCTCTCCCCACCATGTTGCTTCTGAGGATTGAACTCAAATCTTCAGGCTTGTTAGCAATTACCCTTCACCTCCTGAGCCATCTCTCCAGCCCCAAGCTTTTACTTTATTTATTTTTATTTTTTGACACAGGGTCTTTCTATGTAGCTCTGGCTGTCCTGGAACTCAATATGTAGAGCAGGCTGGCCTTGAACTCACAGAGTTTTTATTTTTAAAGAAAACAATGCACTGATGCTGCTTATCTGCCAGCCCGTCTCTATCTTTAGGTCACGGGATTGTTGTGTTGGTTTGCTTTTTTTGTTTGGTTGGCTTTTTTTTTTTTTTTTTTTCACTTTGCCTTAAACAGTCAGATTCGTGAAATCCCACCCTATGATCAGGACCAACATTGATTTCTTGCCACTTTCCTGTTGTGTGATGGCAGCAGGGTTGGGGAATAAAATGCTCAGAGGTCTCATGGTCCCCCCTATGCCTACCTGGTGAGGAACCTGGACTGTCTGTCCCTCCTGCCTGATTCTGACGTTCCTCAGCAGGGGGGCCCGCCTGACAGTGGTTCAACTGCAGGAGAGTTCAGAGATAGAGGATTAACACCTCCATTGGGTTGACGGTGAAAATAGCTCAGGATCCCCTCTGGCAAGCTCTTGCTTATCAAACTCCACTTCCGTCTCAGCTGCTTTACCCACGGAGCCATTTGGATGCACACAGGCTGTGTCTAGTCCCACAGGCAGCATAAACTCAACGTCCCTGCCGACGTCCAAGGCCCAGCGTGGGAAGCTCACAAAACCCAGGCGCGGCCATCATGCTCACACCCTGAAGTCAGCGAGCCTCCCTTTCCTATGGTGTTAGCCTCTTCTCTCCCTGTGGTAGAATGGCTTCAGAAGCAGCCACAGCACAGTTCTCTGGGGCTCAGGGTTCGGGGATCTTCGATCCATCACAACAGGAGAGACGTGGAGGTGCTGCCCTGTGGTGTGGGTGGCACTGTAGCTCACACGGCTCTGGGTGGGTCTGTGGTGGTGGGAGCTTAAGGTTGCTCAGATCTCATCAGACCATGACACAGGAGAAGAAGGGTGCCAACCAAGGGTGCTCGCCTTCTCCCTCTTACTCACTCCTGGATCCCGCTCACAGGCTGGGATGACATCATCCACATCCATCTTGGGCTTTTCTCATTAGTTAATACTCTCTGGAAAAGCCCCAGACTCATCCAGAAGTGTCTTCTCACCAAAGACTTGGGCATTCCTTACTGTGACGGAATTGACAATGGAAACCGATGATCAAACCACCTCCTACCAATTGTCTTACGAGAGAATAAGAAACGGTCTTAAATTCTAACTTCCACACCCCCTTACTCCCATGCCCCCACACCCTCATACCCACAGAATTCCACACACCCACTCTCTACTCTCATTATTCACACCCACAACTCAAGTCATTGCCTGAGTGAATGGAGGACAAGTCATCTGCCTGGTGATGGAAAGGCTGGGGGTAGCAGGTGTGTGCGTGTGTGCGGGTGCATGTGCGTGTGTGTGTGTGTGTGTGTGTGCGTGTGCGTGTGCGTGTGCGTGTGTGTGTGTGTGTGTGCGTGCATGTACAACAGACAGAAAGGGCGAGAGAGGCCCCTTTAAACATGATTATGCTTATATAATTGAATATCAAGTAGAAAGTTAGACGTGCGAGTCTGGAGCCAAAAAGAGGCAGGGCTGGGAGGAAGTTGGAGCCATCAGACCAGGAGCCGTGTTGGAAGGCAGACGCTGGATGGAATCACTAAGTGGGCTACACACAGATGGGTAGAAGAAAGACCACGGCCTCCTGTCTGCAACAGAGTTGGAAAAGAGAGAGAGTGAAAAGACAGACAGCTGTGGTGTCCTGGAGGCCTTCTGAGGACTCTGGGGCTCCAGGCATCAAGAGGCTCTGGTCCCTCAGCTGAGAGCAGCCTGAGAGCTGACCACTGTACTTCCGGTTTGGGGCTTGTTCCATGTGTAGGATCCACAGAGGCACTCATTGGAGTGTCTAGGGGCACCCCTGACTGGGCAGGCTCAAGGGAGAAAGGAGAGAGCAGTGTGTACCATGACTCCCAGGGCTTCTGACACAGGAGAGAAAGAGATAGGTGCGGTGTTGGGAGAGGGGCTTATTTTTGTCTTATTTCTCTCATGACTGCCATTTTTTGTTTCTTGGAACATAAGGAATGTGTGGTTTTGTTCATAGAAATAATCCAGTGATTTTTATTAAAAGAAGGGAAAATAGAAAAAAAACACAGTGGAGACTGCGCTGTGTGGGGGAGGGGAGGAAATGGGAGAGAAGGTGGAGTCTACTCAGAAGCTGTGTAGACACAGAGGGAGGTTTGAAAGTTTTGATCAGTTAGTTTCTACTAACACGTTGCCAAATACACTGCAGACGCTCAAATATATCTGTTAATGTGACATGAGCTGAACTGATTTGAAGAATAAGAAAAGTAAACCCAACAAACAAAAGCAGGGCATGCCATTGAAAATTCAGGGCCAGCCATGTATAAGTCCACCCAGAAAGGAGAGGGAACAAATTAAGGCCTGCTGGTAATTAGTTAACAAGTTCGATCAAAGCATCTCTTATAATTCCCAATCCTACATTTAGGGAATAAACAGAACTGTTCAACACAGTCAGGCTGGACCCTTCATGCATATAAGGGCTGTGCTGATGCCAGGGAGAGAAGCCTGACCCAAGGTCCAGCTCAAGTTAGCACCTAAGAGCTGATAGGAAGAAGCTCCCCCAACTCCAGACCTACAGGAAGATCAAGTGGTTGTGACGCCATCCAGACTGCACTCCCAGATCCTTGAAGCAGGTGCATCCTCAGAGGAGCGTGTGCAAGAAGTGAGGAAGCTGGGAGGCCACCAGCAAGTCCTCTCTTGTTGAGCTGACAGCTCATTCTGGACGGAATTGTGAAGTTGACAATGGCATTTCGTGAACTCCCAGGACCTTGGCTCCTGGATTCCAGCCAAGTCTGCCATCTTCCTTCATTAATGCGAGGCCAAGTCCTCACATTCTTTCTCGTTCCTCATCCCCCTGCAGAACTGCTAATGACAGAATCGACTGCAAATTCACACTGAGGGGAGCATCTCATTGCCTCAAGCTGGCAGGAAGCTTTCAGTGAATGCCTCATCTTACATCCTGCATAGAACCCAGGACCCACTCTAGAGAAGATGGTCAAAGAACGCTTGCTCAACAGACGAGCGAATCCATGACTGTGCACACCAGTGCTTGCACAAAGCACCCCAAATAGACAATGTTTTAAATATATTCCTTCGCTAAAAATATGCAAAATCAAAGATGCCGCCTGGTTATGCATATCAGAAAGGTTATACCCTAAACATACTGAGTGTGGTGAGGATATGGAGAAACCGAAGCCCACATGTGTAGGGTTTCTGAAGCCCTTGGTAACATAGCGGTGTTCAAACGCATGGAAACAGTTTGGTGGTGTCTCCAGCAGTTAAACCTGAAAACTACTACATAACCCAACAATCCCACTCCTGAGTACAAATCCATATTAATTAAAAGCAAGCACTCTGACCAGCACACACTTCACAGCAGCACCACTCACAAGGGCAAAGGCAGTAGCAATCAAATACCCAGCACCAGAGGAGTACCCTGTGATGTGTGCACGCAGAGGAATATTAACAGCAGAATGAAATGAAGTACTGGTGAATGCTAGACGGTTAAAATGAAAACACTCCAAGTAGGACAGACTCTAGACACAAAAGTCACGGGCGGCAGGGTCCCAGTTATAGGGACCGTCCAGAATAAGTCAAGCCCTTAGAGACGGAAAGCACACTTGCAGTCACCGGAGGCTTTGAACAGAGGAAGGTTACTTAATGGAAACGTTCTTTTCGAGGGCATGGAAGCAGGAATATAAAACAAGTGGCACCTGCAGGAAGGTCACAGGACAGTGGTATGTTGGTGGCCTTGTGACAGGGCAGGGTTAGAGTTTTACATTCTGCCCGGAATGAGGAACTGGGAGCAGTATGCACGACAAGCACAGGAAAGCCTCCCTGGCGATGGGCACTTGGGTCTGCAAAGCTGAGAAGAGCAGCATCGTTCCACCGCAGAGACGTCAGCATCAGGACGGAGGCTGGGGACCGTGAAGCATGGACCAGAATGGTCCCGGTTTGCAGCGGGCAGTGTGTGCATCCAGGAGAGGATCAAAGTGCACCGAACAAACACCAACAGGACCAGGGATCCGGCAAAGGATCTGACTCCTGCCAGGGCTCCAGGATGCGAGATAAAGGGCAAACAGCATCGCTGATGCCCGGCCTGTCTGGCCTCCCCCTTCTCCTCCTGCCCGCAGGTCTGCAGGCAAAAATATTGACGATGTTTCTCAGATAGCCTCAACTGAACCGAGGTTACAGAGAGGGCTGTGATAGTCATATTTTAATTTTCTTCCTTGTTCACGCTGCCATTAAAGAATCTATTTCACTATTTGCCCTTGACTTAAACAAATATTTGCTCCGTACTATTTACCAGACACTGCTTAAGAACTCCAGGAGGCACAAACGTGGTGCCTTAAGGTTTCTATTGCTGTGAGAAAGCACTGTGACCAAAAAGGAACTTGAGAAAGAAAGGGTCTCTGGGCCCTCCCCATCTGTCTCTAATTAAGAAAATGCTCCAATGGGCTTGCCTCCAGGCCAGACTTGCAGGGCGTTTCCTCAGTCGAGATTCTTCTGCCCAGAGAGCTCTAGTCTGTGCCACGTTGAAAAAAAAAAAAAAAGCAAACAAACAAACAAAAAACCTTAACCGTGACAAATGGATAATGAGTCTTACATAAAAATCCATTTTTTTTTTAGCCATTTAGCATATTGATTCCCAAATCCCTCCTCTGGAGTAAGTATTCTCCACATACGTGGCACTGCAGTTACACCAGAAAACACAACACAATTTCTAACTTACAGACGTGGCAGTAGAGTGACATCGATATACAACTTAATGCCCTGGTCACACAACTACACAAGCAAATAAAACCCAATGGAAACATACCCAAGGGTGACAGGCAGAGAACTATGCTTACAAGAAAAATATTTACCCGGAATAAGGCAAGCAGAGAGGTTGGAGGTGTTGGTGGGGGGCGATGGTATTCAAACATGGCTTGAAGAAGGCAGAAAAGAAGAAATGGGTTCTCTGGTCATGGACAGAGGCTAGTCAGCAAAGCCAGGGCTGCACGTGGGGAAGACGGACGGCCAGATGTGCTCAGCGTATGTGGTAGACTAGAAAGAGTCTGAAGGCAATAGCTGAGGGGCGGCAGCTGTCAAATCATACCGAGGACTGGAAGAGCTTGAGGAACATCGAAAAACCGTATGTAGGTTCAAAAGGAGGTACTTTCTAAACTTTATCTTAGTGAACATCGTTGCTCAGTAAGAGCCCGAGGTTGAATGGATTTGGCCACTCCATTACAGCCTTGTTTCATCAGTCAACAGAGACTCCAGTGAGTAGGGAACGAAAGTCCAGACTGGTGTCACTGAACACTCGAGGAGAAGGTTGAATGACTGCTAGCGACTCCTCGTGATGGATGCTGGTGAAGGGCAGGCGTTGCTGCCTCTGCATGGCCTTCTGATTCCCTGAGGCCATTTTTCCATATCTCTTTACAGTCTAGAGTCTCCTTCCTGTCCGGAGCCCTAGCTTAGTGTGCTTCCATAGGTCTTTCCAGAATGGAAGCTCATTTGGGATCGTCTAATGGTTCTCCCTCTAGGACACAGCTACCTGCAGTTTGGTTTCTCTGCTCCTTAGCATAAGAGGAGGGGTACCTGGCTGCCCACTGAATGGCCTCTGCTCCCCACTTGGAGAGAGACTGGAATAAAGTTAGCTGTTCACACAGTAATCCTAAAAACAGAAGACCATGGGTGGTGACACAGAAGTAGAACCTTTGGCCTTTTTAATCTGCAGCCGGGTATAAATCAACTCTGAAGGGCATTGTGGTTGGAAGGAAATCCTTATAGCTTGATCTTTGGAAGCCCAGAGACTTGAACTCAGATTTTAGCTGTGCAGTCATCGTCCTGGCTAGTACAGAGGTAGGAGTTGAACGTGGTTGGCACTATTAGTCTGTCTCCATTTGCAAAATGGTTAACAGCGCTGTTCCTCCCAACCCACACGGCTGGCACTACGAAGCTGAAATCAAGACTGTAGTATTGACTTACAAGCTCTATTTATAAGTCACTTATAAACACGAAGTTATATTTCCTTTTATTCTTCTATAATCTATCTTGCTGACAGTGGTGGCTGAATATGTGGGCTGTGTGTTATGTTTTGAAAGTATCAAGAACACTGCAGATAGGATTATGGTGTTATCTTAACCCTGAGGGACCTGGCAGTTTGCACTCATATGCTGTCTATTTGCTGTTCCCATAGCCAAATTGTACTGAGCCCAGTCAGGACTGAACTGCCTGCCTCCCTCCCTTGCTCTGATCAAGCTGATGCCCAGGGTCATCTCTGTAATTCTCCTCTCTGAAGAAATGTTTGACCCTATTGAATTTGAGTTCCATCCAGACGTCTGGGTCACCACCAATCAGAGTTTGAGAGAATAACAATGTATGAAAGCACTTGAATTGGTGCCACTGTGTGAAGTCAGAGTTCCTCATGTCTCAGGAGTTCTGGGGCAGGTCAAAGGTTTTGTTTGTTTTGTTTGTTTTAGTAGGAAAAGTACCCTGAAATGAAGAGAAAAACCAGAAAATCCACATGGCTGGACCAAACATCAGAGAGTTCTTTGGGACCTGAGTTCAGTTAGCCAGAGGGGGCATTGAAGAAATGAATAGATGTGAGGTTGGTGGAGGCAGAGGGCAGTGCCAAGCAAAATGTGTGATCTATGTTCGGATGAGGGAGGAACCAGACTGCTTGCCAATCGATCTAATCGTGTAGTTCAGTTTGTCTCTTGGGTTTTACCAGGTTTCTCCAACCTACCCTCACTGTTAGGAAAAAAATACTTTTCAGAAATCAAGAGGTAAAAGTGGTGATCACCTTGGTTCTGTATCAGTAGCTTATAACCCCTTACATAGTGGCTAAGGTCATGAGTACACCGGTCACAAAGACCTATTCTTATCCAGTGTTTGCCTTGGAATCTGTCGAGCTATTGAGAGAAAGAACAACACTCAGACCTAGTAGAAGGAAATGATAACCGCAATCACATAAATGGCTTTCCCCCAATAGTTTCTGGATCGTAGATAACGACTTCCCAAGTCCCTTATTATAGTGAGACCTGAGAGGCTCAGGGCTATATAAACTGGACTTAGGAAATAACAGGTCACAGAAAATTCTATTATGCATGCCGTTGCACTAGCTGAAGAGAGACAACATGAGATACCTTGTGAGTACATTGTTACCTTTGAATGCGAATGGTTATATTCTCACAGTCAGACCAGCCAAGGAGCTCTGGCTCCCCTCTCCCCCAGTAAGTGTGCAAATTAACCCAGATAGAATTTTCAGACCATGATTTCGGCATGTAATCTTCCATTCGAAATTCTGGTTTTGGAGAATCTGAGTGAAGGGTGTTCTCTAACGGAATCAATAACTAATTTCTTAAAGTCAAGACTCTTTGGGGGCTAGGTAGACACTCATAGGCTAGAGTCTTGTCCGCAAAGGTTTTCCTTATTTACAAATTGCCAGTGTCGGAGGGGGGAGGGGGAATGATTTAGATACATGTGGCGCCAACTGGGATACTGTGTTTTTGTTCCTTTGGATTTTTTTGAGCAAGGCCTCATTCTGTACAGTCCAGGCTACCTTGTGACTAGTCTCAAACTTCCCAAATCCTCCATGTCAGTCTCCCAGGTGCTGGCATTCAGAGCAGGCGTGAGCACACCCAGCCCCCAGTGGTCTAATAAGCAGCCTCACCCTCTGCTGCTCTGTGCCTGCGGCAGGCGGCACTGCACTGGGCTGGCACTCATGCAGACGGCCGCTTCCTTCGCCTTTGAGGGCCATCTCCCTTCTACAGTTGAAAGTGGATGCTGAGTTTTCAAGGATGTGCAGAGAAGGGAGGACCCTGTCTGTCGATTCCTCTTGACATGATGTGCACTTGTGCCGGGCGAGCCTCAAGAAACTATGGCTAGCTTATCCCAGCTCCCTATTCTTCATCAATGTCTGCTTCATCAATGTCTGCTGCAGAAAACTCCCTCTAAGGGTAGAGCGCACCACGTAGAGCAACTCACATATTTTAAGGCCCGGGTGCACGTAACATAATTTTATAGTATGCACATAACAGTGGATAATCTTTTCTTCTTAGACCAGGTAAGCAACTTCAGAGAAAAGGACACCTGGAGGTATCCGTTTCCAGAGAGGTAGAGGGTGGGCAGAGGTGGAGCAGAGCTGACTGTGAGATTTGGGGTTTGGATCGAGAGCTGGAGCAGAGGATGTGCCCAGCCCTGGAAGTAGAGAGGCCGGTAACGAAAGGAAGAGTGGGGATCTGAGCTAGAGCTGTCTAGGCTGCGTGCTGACCAGAGTCTGTCAGGCTGGCTAAATCTATCAGTGATTGACAGTGGAAGTGACTTGAGTGACTAACAGAACCTTGTCTCCTGAGCGGCAGGCACAGCCCGTGTGAGCACAGTCAGCTACAGTGTCCTGACACACCTGGGAACCCTACAGCGATGGAGCAAGGCAGACGCTGTAGACCCTTGACAGAGGCTCTGCCCCAGCAAGGCAGACCCTGGAGTCTAAGCTCAGCAGAGGCTAAGGACAAGGCGCATTGACCTCTGTTCCATTTCAGATTTCACCTTCCATTCTTGTGACCGCCTTTCTAGTTCCAACCCTGGCCCTGATGGTGAGTATGGCAGAGAGGGTCCGGTCTGCCTATGTCTTTTGGCAGAAACATTTCAAAGCTAATAACCAGGGCTGACATTCCTGTAGTTTCTCATGGATTCCCCTTAACCCTGCAAGGGATGGGCAGGTAGACACTTGGGGCCACTGACTTTACTCCTGGTTGATTGCTCTTCCTAGAACACTAGTGACAGTCATCCTCTGGATGGCTCTGTGGGGACCCAGACCATCCATGTCGATACCTTCCGAGGTATGGTCAGCATCCAGGACGACAACATTCTGAGTGAATGGAATGGAATCATGGACTACAAGAACGTAAGATGGGAACTCACTTATTACCATGCACAAGAACTCTTTTGGTCCGGTTCAAATGGAAGCATCTTCCCTGTCACCTCTGGGACTGGGGTGTGCTGTAGAAGTTACTTTGTCTTGACTCCATATTTTAAAGGAATATGGCCATGAACTACCACCTCCTTCAGTAATGAGTCCCATTGGGATGGTACATAATAGGAAGGGAAGTCCTGTGCCTCAGCCAAACTCTTTAATGAAATGCTCTGTGACCACGGAGATTATTCTTCTGGCCAGCATGCCTCAGTTGCCATATCTGCAAAACAGCTCTGAAAGCTGTCTCTCCTACCCCGTGCTCCTTTGAAGGATCAAACAGAGTCAACACCCACCCTCCCCACTCAGCCCTTTGCCACCCAGGTCCTCCTCACCCACTTCTGTCACATTCTCTCCACCACACTGTTAACTCAGAATAGACATAAGGTGTCCTCTCCACCCTCCCCATGTCCACCATGTTATCTTCCTCTGTTATCTCTCTCTCTCTCTCTCTCTCTCTCCACCTCCCTGACTTTAATTTCCCAAAGAGATTCCCAGAATCTCTGATGGACGATATTAGAAGTCAAGCAAAATTTCCTCAATGAAACATTCCATAGTAGGCCACTAGGTGGCGCAAGAAAGGCAGAATTACTGCTAGAGCCCAGGTTCTCAACCTTCCCAATACTGTGACTCTTTAATATGGCTCTTCACGTGGCAGTGACCACCCCCCCCGGTCATAAAGTAATTTAATTGTTTCTTTATAACTGTAATTTTGATACTGTTGTGAATTATAATGTAAATATCTGATGTGCAACCTCCAAGAAAAAGGTAGTTGACCCCCAAAGGGTCAGAACCAACACGTTGAGAACCACTAATCTAGAGGCTTAGTTTCTTCAGCTGTGCCTGGGCCCTGTCAGACCCAGAAGCAGCAAACTGCAGCTGTGATCCAAGCCAGGAAGAACAAATAACAAGGAAGGGACATGTAGGACAGACCTAGCTCTAGAAGCCAAGTCCTGGTGTAGGCCTCCCAACTCCCCTGGCTACTCAGAGAGCCCCCTGCAGCTTACAGGACATTCCCTCAGGCAGTGAAGACCTCAGCTCTTGCCACATCTCCATGACAACTCCAGGGAAGAAATGCTATTCTTCGTGTTTTACAGATAACAACAACAACAACAACAACAACTTCAACAGAGGCTCCTAAGAGCCCTTAAGCAGCAGACCATCCAAATTGTTGTATTACAGTCCTACCCAGTCAAGCACACACACCTTAATGTTATCATTTCAGAATATCCTGGGAGACAAAACCTTTACCAGGAGGAGCAGACCCACAGCTCCTGATCCTACCTGTGCTCTGGCATCCAGGGTGCGGCCCTTCTGTGATGTTCTGCGTTTTGGTCAGGATAACAGAGCACTGGACCCCTGAGGCCAGCATTAGTACTGAGGCTCACTGAATGACAGGTTTCTTCTCTGTTGCTTTAAGGCCCTCCTGGCAGTTAAGCTGTTTAGTAAGATGGCCTGTGTCCTGGCCAAGATGGACCCAGCAGCCTTCCCAAGTTTGGACGACATTACCCAGGCTGTGGGCAAGAAGGTGAGTGAGAGAGTCCTGTTCTCTCTGGTGGGTGTCTACTATGGGTAACTTACAGCCACTCTCTCAGACGATGCCTCACTCACAGGAACGCCATGCATGTCTCTTCTTCCTGCCATGCAATCACATCATGTTCAAAGGACTCAAGGACTTTGGTGTCCCATCAAAGCTAATCACAACTGAGTCAATCAGTAACCCACACAATGACCTCATGTAGATGCATCCCAATGCCTCCAACCTGTGCTAAAGAAGACGAGTGACTGGATGCAAACATTGCAATGATTTCGTGTCCTCTGTCTCTCTTCTTCCTGCCTTTCCTGGCCCGTCACACACGCACACACGCACACACGCACACACGCACACACGCACTCGCACACGCACGCACTCCCCATACATGCCATTATTACCATTAAGCCCAAGACTGCTGAAATTTTTGCCTACCCTCTCTACTGAGATAGGAACTGTTAAGAGAAATGTTAAAAACCAGGAGGAAATCCTTGGCAACTCATGGAGTCTATTCAGACTTTGCTTAAATATCAACACATTTAGACAGCATTCAGAACTGGGGGGTGGCGGTACTAACTCTAGAAAAAAAAATAAAGTATGTTAAAGCTATGCTAGTCTTAAAAGTTGTGGGTGGAGAAATGGTTCAGAGGTTAAGAGCCTCTCGCAGAGGGTCCTGGTTTGGTTCCCAGCCCCAACAAGGAGACTCACACCAGTATGGAACTTCAAACACTCCTACACATAAAACTAAAATACACAAATCTTTAAAAGAGACGTTGAAAGTGTCCCATTCATCTAAATTGACGAAATATAAACGCAACAAATTTGTTTTCCTTTTTTTTTTAATTGGGTATTTCTTATTTACATTTCAAATGTTCTTCCCTTTCCCGGTTTCCTGTCCATCAGCCCCCTAACCCCTCCCCATCCCCTTCTATTAGGGAGTTTCCTCCCCATCCACCCGCCCCCCCCCGCTTGCCCCCCAACTGTTTTAAATTAATCGGTGATAACATTCTAGATGAGAAAGCACCCAAGGCTAAACGGCACTGCGTCCAGATTTTGCCAGTCTCTTTCGCCCTCCTGAGGTTTGATAAAACATTGCAGTTACAGACACCCGGAAATCCACTCTGGATTGGAAACTGAATCGCCCCGCGTACCTTCACAGCTTGCCTGTGAACCCCTTCTCGGTTATGCCATATCTGAGACGCCCCCTCTTTCAGGCTTCCGGTCACTACCCACCCACGCGCGGACTGACCTACACAGTTTTGCCCAGCCGAATCAAAAACTTGGCCCAATACGGAGTGCCAGTAAAAGACCTATGCAGAGCGGTCCCCACCTACTTTGCTCGGCAGCAAAAGGAAGGTGTGTTCACCGCTAGAAACACGAGGTGATGCGTAAGTCAAAAGATGAGGGAGGAGTTTCAGGACCTATCAGCAATCTGCAATGACAGCTCATTCCATCGTTTCTCCCGTGAAAGGAAAGTCGCATGGTCTGGGATTTAGGGGATTCCTTACAAGACTCATGGTGGGAGGGGAGCAGACATAGACGGCTTTGGGATTTGATGGCTGATGGACACCCAGCCCTGACTTGAGCTTTGCCACACCCACTGGAGGGGACGGACAGTGACTTTGGAGTCCTTGGTCCTACTCTTTCTTAAGGTGCCTGTAGCCTAACTATTATAAGTAGCAGCAGGTGGCTGGCAGCCCTGATGGGGGTCAGGGTGGGGGTGGGGAGGAAATCAGTGACCCAAGGAGCTGACCTAGCTAGAGGCTAAAACACCCAAGATGTGCCTGGGGGTCCAGAAGCTGTCAGCGATACGGCTGGCGCCCCTCTCTTAAACCTTGGTCTTAAACCCACAAGCCAGAGTTCTTCAAAACACAAGAACAGGAGAGAACCAGTGCATGCTGGGCTAAGGGGTTAAGAAGCACAATAAGGGAATAGGAGAAGAAAAAGAGGTGATTACATCGAGGGCTGGTGAGAGGGGCCAGGGGAGAGGGGCCAGGGTGGGCATCCGCTGGCCTGAGTGCTCATCCAGTGCAGGTGCCCCATGTCCCTGTTGACGCTTTGTCTCTAAAGTGTGGATCCTTCCTCTTGAAGGTACCGCCGGGGCAATGGACCCAGACTCCTGTTCTGAGCTCCAGCTTCTATCCTTCATGGGGCTGTCCATCTGTGGGGAGATCCCTGGGCTCTGAACCTCTGCGTCAGCCGGACTGGACAGGCCTGGTCCAGCCTCTCTGCCTGTGGGAAGTGTCCCATACAGTCCTCGCACTCCACATGTTGGCATCCCATGCCCCCCTGTAATCTGGGATTGGGAGTGGGGGGGATAGGTGCATTTTCTACCTTGTACGAAGAAATAATAAAGTTCCAGTGTCTGTGGTCTAGCAGATGGATTCTCTTATCCTCTTGGGTTCCCCCATCTCTGCAGCCTCCCTCATCCCCTGCAGCCTCCTTCATCCTCTACATCATCCTTCATCCCCTGCAGCCTCCCTCATCCTCTACATCCTCCCTCATCCTCTCCATCATCCCTCATCCTCTACACCATCCCTCATCCTCTATACCATCCCTCATCCTCTACATCATCCCTCATCCTCCACATCATCCCTCATCCTCTGCAGCCTCCCTCATCCCCTCATCCTCCACATCCTCCCTCATCCTCCACATCATCCCTCATCCTCTACATCATCCCTCATCCTCTACATCATCCCTCATCCTCTACAGCATCCCTCATCCTCTACATCATCCCTCATCCTCTACATCATCCCTCATCCCCTGCAGCATCCCTCATCCTCTACATCATCCCTCATCCTCTACAGCATCCCTCATTCTCTACATCATCCCTCATCCCCACAGCCATCCCCATCCCCTACATCCTCCCTCATCCCCCTGCAGCCTCCCTCATCCTCTACATCATCCCCTCATCCTCCACATCATCCCTCATCCCCTGCAGCCTCCCTCATCCCCTGCAGCCTCCCTCATCCTCTGCATCCTCCCTCATCCTCTACATCATCCCTCATCCTCTGCATCATCCCTCATCCCCTGCAGCCTCCCTCATCCCCTGCAGCCTCCCTCATCCTCCACATCATCCCTCATCCTCCACATCATCCCTCATCCTCTGCAGCCTCCCTCATCTTCTGCTGCCTCCCTCATCCCCTGCAGCCTCCCTCATCTCCTGCAGCCTCCCTCATCCTCTGTGTCCTCCCTCATCTTCTGTGCACTGCTGGCCATGTGCTTCCCAGAACATCCTACATCCTGGAGTTGGCTCCACTAGAACCTCTCATTTCTGAGTCTCTCGAGAATTTTTGGCAATAAATGAATAATGGAGCCAAGTCTGTATGGTCACATCTGAGGCTTCACTCATCTCCTGAAAACTGGAACTGAGGCTCCTGGGTATCTCTTTCCTGTGCTGTCCTAGCTACTTAGTGATGACCCGTAGAGTGACTCTAGATCTTCCCTCTAGAACTCTAGGCCAGGGGCCATATGCCTTAGATAGGTGTCTCCATCGCAAATAAGGATCCAGATATTCAGTGTTCACTCTGTAACTGTTCCTCTGGTGGGGACAGCCTTGTGCCCATCACCAGCCCCTCCAGCCCATGTGCTATCACCTGACTCTCCCCATCACTCCTGCTCCTGGAAACCCTAGGGACAAGGTTTTCAAGGTCCTTCTAGAGTGGGGTGCACTTCACAAAGCAGACTTCTGTGGTCCTCAACAAGAGACCCCTGGAGTGGTCCATGCCACAGCTTCCTCAGCTCCATAGGAGGACCCAAGCCTGAGGTCCCAGGGTGCTGGAGCACAAGTCACTCAGAGTTGTTGTGGGTGACAGAAATGGCAGCTTGCTTCCTGAGATGTTACGGGCCGGGTGGCTCTCATTTCATTCAGTTGTGTGTTAAACATTGAAAATAAATCAAGATTTGTATTGAGGCATAAGGTAAGTCATAGCCCTTCCTTTCCTGGCCCTGCTTCTCTAAGATTGTTACCCCATGACTCCAAAATGACTGCAGAAGTTCCTGACATCAGTATTATTTCCTCACTGTAGGAAGGAGAATGGGAAAAAAGCAAAGAACAGAATTTCCAGCCTTCTGAATGTACCATTCTGTATCTGGGAAGAATATGATTCCTGGAAGCCTCTCTTAGCAAACTTGTTTACATGTCATTGGCCATCTGACAACTCTAGACCAACTCTTTCTCTGCTAGGGTCACCCCATGCCTTTAGAAGTTGTTTTTCCATATTTTGTTCCGGTGCACAACTGTAATGGTAGGAAGGTTGGACTGATCTAAGTTATTTCACCATTGTCAGGAACCAGAAAGCTCGGCGTTGCCTTAGCTCGCTAATGCATTTGTTATGTTTGGCAAAATAACGCTGAGTTCATTCACTGAGTCAGTAATCCTAGCAGGCAATTCTATGATGACATAATGGGGTCTACGTCTTCTAAGCTCCAGCATCTATGACTGAAGAATGAAGAGACCATCTTCGGATGAGCAAGGGGGTGTGTAGGACACACAGGGATTTAGCACTCCGCCCCCGCCTTGGCTCCTTCAAGGACTCCTTTGGCGGGCTAGCTCCAGTTATGGTCAATCTTTCCTGCCTATTGTGACCTGTGGCCTCTTCCAGCCTTTGAGACCATTTTAGTTCAGGCTCCCTCTTCTCTGCTCATGGCCTCGGGGGTTGAGCATCCCTAGATTAAAAGGTTGATGAACACCTTCCTTAGACAGACAGGGCTAACTATGAGGAACTGTAGCAAGGCCCCAGCCTCCCTCGGAGGGAGGGGGATTTAGAGTCAGCCCAGTGAGACAGCAGACCTTGTAGCTTAAATGGTTAAAGCAACAGGGAGCACACCTGTTAGAGCAAACCCTGGGAGGTTTCTGACGCTAACACTCACCTTGCACCCAGACAACTATCCTGGCCACGGGGGCCAGTTGGGGTCATCTCCAGAGACGTTATAGCTAAAATCCTACTCATAAGCAGAGCTGCTTCTGTCTCTCTGTAAACAGAGCTGAGATGGGAGCCTGGGGTGGAGTGAGGTGCTGCTTCTTTCCCCTCAGGGAGGAAAGAGTCCGCTGCCATCAAGCACCCGGCTCCAGGGTACCCTGTCTCATCTGCAGCTAACTACACAGCACTCTCAGGTTACCCTCGACTGCAAAAAACCTGATTGGGGTTCTGTCACTAGCAAACACCCACAAACACCCTGTGCTTTCCATAGCAGTCTACAACACACTCAAAACTACTGTCATCAAACTATTTATAGAAATGTCCCATTTCCCCACCAAGAAAATAGCAACCTCAAATATAGTAGCTTGATATGCCTAGCCTATCATACCTCAGTGCCAAGTACCCAGAAGGCATGTACCTGTCACGAACCAGAGTGAGGACTAGAAAGACACAGTGACAGAGAGGTTCCTGTTTAAATCTCTTTGTTCTGAACTGAATTGGCATCCAGCTGCCCAGACTTTACAAGACCTGGCTAATGGATCTTGGAATTGATCCACATGGTGTAATTCATTTTAAGCCTTGGGCACTTTTCCTACACTGTATTAACTTGGATTCCCCGCTTTTCTGATTCTGTTCTTGGTGTTACTGTTGCTTCCTCCTGTTTACTCCAGATCAACCCCCGAGAGGATGTTGTTCACTGTGGCCAAGTCTGCCGCTTCAACAAATTGAAATGCGTGTCCTAAAAGGCACCTGAATGGCCCTCAGAGCCAACTCATTGGTCAGAAGAGGAAACTTCCTTCATTAGGACAGTGGGTTGTTTGACAAGAATATGCCAAGCCCCACCCTCTTCCCAGGGAAAGGCATTGCCACTGTCCTTGTCCCTGCCCAGCCCTGCTGTCTGAGGCTTGAGATGGAGGTGCTCAGCTGGTCTGCAGCGAGCTCAGACCTCCTGGGTTAGATTGCACGCACCCCATCATCTGGACACTGCCATACAGTGTTCGTCTTATTTGAAGTCCTTCTATTCACTGAGATCAACGTGGCTTGGCTTCCCACTGTGCCCATGAAAGGAACAAACACACACAGGTATCTGTAAATATATCATTTCTGTGTTATTACTGGATCTCATAAGTAGATGGGATGTTGGGAAGAATTTAGTTTGGCTTCTGAGTGGCAACCAAAGGTTTGTTTCTTTGAAAAGACGAAGTCAGCTGATGGGCCATCTTAAAGGTGGATCCCTCCACAGATAGAGATCCCCAGGATCCCCAGGATCCCCACCTTTGCACAGGCTCCAGTGCTCACCTCTTCTGGAAATGGAAAAATGTAGAGAAACAGCATTTAAACATGTGTTTCAATCTAGCAAACCAGTATTTTGAAGGGGTCTTGACTGCAGGGGTGGGGACAGAGCTTATAATTTCATAGCACCCAAGATTTTAGCTGTAACTTCATTGAGGTAATAGTAATAATAATAATTATTATTATTATAATAATTTCACTAGCATAAAACCGACAGCTCTGGAAGTGTTGGTCTGGGGATGTCATGTGGTTTGGTACTGCTGCCTCTCTAGACAATCATAAGTGCTGACTTTCTGGGCAAATGGGCAGTAAATGCTAACACCTTCTTTACCTCCCACTACTCTGATAAATGTCTCTTGTTTTCCACTGGTTCTGTCTACTTTGACGCAAATTCAGTGACGTCACCTTGGTCTGTAACACCTCACTGCTGTCCCCAGTCTGTTCAGCACTCCGCCTTCTCTTCCCTGGAACGCTCTACGTCCGACCCTGGCAGCATTCCTTACCACCTCCTGAGGATACCGTTTGAAAGGTGCCCTGGAAGAGTGTGTGTGTGTGTGTGTGTGTGTGTGTGTGTGTGTGTGTGTGTGTGTGTGTGTGTGTGTGTGTGTGTGTGTGTGTGTGTGTGTGTGTGTGTGTGTGTGTGTCTGTGTGTGTCTATATTTGTGTCTGTGTGTGTGTGTCTGTGTGTCTCTGTGTGTCTGTGTCTGTGTGTGTGTCTATGTGTGTGTGTGTCTGTGTGTGTCTGTGTCTGTGTGTGTGTCTGTGTGTGTCTGTGTGTCTCTGTGTGTCTGTGTCTGTGTGTGTGTCTGTGTCTGTGTCTGTGTGTGTATGTGTGTGTCTGTGTCTGTGTGTGTGTGTGTGTCTGTGTTTGTGTGTCTGTGTCTCTCTCTCTCTGTGTGTCTCTGTGTGTCTGTCTCTGTGTGTCTCTGTGTGTATGTCTGTGTTTGTGTGTGTGTGTATGTGTGTGTGTGTGTGTGTGTGTGTGTGTTGTTTTAACATGGAGCACTTATGTGTTAAAAGACAGGATTCCTGCGGTCCCTTTGACACCCAGGAACCCTGCCTGACCCCATTTGTGATTTTCCACTCAGCCATTTTCCCACTGTACTATGCCCCACAGAGGCAGAGCTTTGCCCACTTCTGTCTTCCTCGTGTCTCTGAAGATCCGCACACACAGTAGAAATTCAATTCCTGAAGTAAACTGAACTAAGTTTTCACGTATGCGTAATCCACACAGCACGCCCCACCCCACCTCCGACAGTGTGGCATGCAGCTGCCTCCAGAATTTGTTTGGCTTCGGCGGTACTCACTTGGCTTTGTGGCCACCTCCCCCTCATACAGGGGGATGTGCTTGCACAGCTGCTCAATCGGGGAGCCAAACAGGAACCAGTCCACCTTTGTGATCAGAGACTTTAGGGGGTTGTACTTGACCCAGGTATACTCTGTGGAGGCCATGGCATTCATTGTCTAAATGATATCACAGAGAAGAACAGCGTTGAAGAAACGGGTAAGCATCTTGGGCCTTACTTTAAATTGTAAACGGCTTTCTCTGTTCAGTGGTTGAGTAAAGGGTATTTGGGGGTCTCAAGCCATTGTCTCCCCTGACCGCTGTGTCTGGGACAAAAACTCATTTTTATCTGCAGTCTATTACTGCAATGAAACCTGCAGAAGGTAAATCCACTGATAAAGATGGGGTTGTGTAGACAGGACCAGGACTAGGAGTCTAGCCTCAGTGTATCATGTGGAGATTCTCACTCTTTGGTATAATTTGTCTGTGTCATTAGTTCATCATTGGATATCATAAATGTTCTCAATTTGTTTTCAACTGAATGCTGTATCTAAGATCTCATTTCTGAGAAGAAAGCCCCTCTCCAAGACAATCCACGTAAGTTCTTATAAGTCCACGTAGTCAGGGCTCTGTGATGAATGCTGTACTGAGATGAGCTTGCATGCCTCCCTCTCCCAAACGTGAGAACATGGTGGAAAGTTGAGCATCATATGTATGCATGGACGTCTATAGTATGGTCTACCTCATTCTCATGAGACAGAAGCATGAACTCTTTCAGTTTGCAGAGTTTGCAGAGGAACCCCAAATTACCTGCTTCTCATAGAGGAAACGTTGGAGTTTGTCCAGAGCAGGGATGGCTTTGTGGTCCATCTTGATGATGTAGCAGGCTCTCCGGGAGAGCACCCGGGATGCAATGTAACCCTGGGGGTGGGGGAGCACAGTTACTGACTCCACGGTTTCTGGAGTTCCCATTTGGTGGGGCTTAGAAGAAAGGACTAAGTATCTGCTGTGAGTTAATTCCATTGTCTATCAGTCTGGAATTCTGTCTACTCTTCTCTACTTGTCACTTGTACCCCTGTGAGAGTTGGCATATGCTCTCTGTGTTCTGGAACCAAGGCTTAAAGAGTGAGAGGAGTAGCTCTCTGCCTCTTCCCTTTGAACTTTATCTAGCCTGCTCCTCAATTTTGACTAAGTACAATGTCGTTCAATATCATAATGACTCCAGTTGTGGCTACTTAAATTCAGATTCAGTGAAATTTACAATTCATTTCAGGGCACATTTTGAGTACACAGTAGCCACAATGCCTAGAGGCTTCTCTTCCAGGAAATTTGAACATAGATCATCTCTGCCTGGCTTGAAGTTCTAGAAGTCTCCTAGGCAGGTTTAAATCCACCCTCATGCCTTTCCTGTTCCCCTCTTTTCTTCCTCAAACTCTATCCACACTCTGGGGTGGGGTGGTGAGGACGCTGCAGTGGAAACGCACAGGTGTGGGGGAGTTTGACATGAGGAAGGATCACAGGCTACCATGACATTTTGACCTTTGTGTATTTGAATATGCTTCAAATATACAAAAACCATTCATGTTCCTACTCTCGATTCTCAAAAGTCTGAGTACCTAAAATTTAACACTAGATCAAGGCATGGAGGCCAGTGATGGAGGAGAGAGTTCAACAAAGTCTCCACACTCGATCTTTTAAAAGCCCCTTTGGGGATTTCCATGAAACCTATTTAAAGATAATTTTGGTTGTTGAAGACTTCAAAGAGTCTGTGCTTTAAAAGGTGGTGTGAAAACCCAGCACCACCAGGAAGAAAGCATGTGGGGAGAGAAAAAAGGAGGAAAATAACTTAAGCGTATGTCTGGGCTGGCTATCTCCAGAGAAGGCATCCCATAATAGACATGAGTCTATTATGATACAATCATGATAGACATTGGTCTATTATTAGAGGAAGACATTAGTAAATTAATCCAAATTGGTAAATGGATGAGGACAGTAAGCTTTCAGAGCAAGTTTCGAAGACTTATTGTTAGCCCCATAACGGGCACTGGGAAGGCCTTCACGTGCAATGGTGTCTGTACCACATTAGGAATTTAAGTGTGTGCATGGGTTTCTGCTCATTTGAGGTGGCTCATCGTCTGTGTGGTTGTAGCAGAAGTTCTCATTTAGTCATCCAATTGGCACTTCCCAGTTCTGGGCATCGCTTTGAGCGGTCTTCCTGTTCATGTCTGGGCCAGTGTGGGACATCATCGCTGTCCAGTAAATGTATCTCTTTCCTTAGAAATGGTTTTATTTGCTTGCTTAATTATTTAAAGGGAAAGGAAGAAGTGGAAAAAATTAAAGATGTAAAGATAGATCATGTAATTTAAATATATACTATGTAGCTGACCCCTGACCTTTACAAAAAAAATCCTAATATAAAGGTCCCCTCTCTGCTTACATGCTTATAGTCAAAAATGGTGGTGGAAGAGCATGAGCCCGAGTGGATGTTGATGGTGGCTGTGTTCTCCTGGTTGTCAATGGTCACGGTCTCCTGGACATTGCCGCCATTGTTGCCTGGGACGAAGATGTTAAAAACCTAGAATTGACAACAAAGCCAAATTAAGTTTTCCATAAGCAGTGTGCATTTGAAAAGCGGCTCTTTCACCGAGGTAAAACCTCTGACTTCAGTGGAAAGTTCACTGGAAGCCCATGCAAAGCTCGCTCAGGTTGAGGTAGCACCCGAAGCTCCTCTCACTGGGAGAGCTGGAACAACGTCATTGGAAGGGAAATGGGACTCGCCACCTTAACAGATGGCCTGTGGCCAGTACGTTGTGCTGCTCTGGGAAGGTGTTGCAGGTGGAGACAAACAAAAACCACTTCGTTCTTTCCATTGTTGGGACTCCGTCTCAAAGACACGTGGACCCACGGTCCTTGGGATGGCCCGGTCTCGAATAGCTCTTGCCTTCCCCCATAGCTCTAAGACGATAACTCACCTCCTTAGCCTGCGACTGTATTCCAAGGATGGACAGCACCACCAGAAAAGCCACCTAGAAAACAGATCGAATCTCTGAGGGGTAGCCATTCATTGAGAGGATCAGCAGGGGACAGAAGGCACCTAGGCACAATGGCCAGCCATCACAGGTAGCTAGCAGTCTATTTTTCTACTTTGAAAGGTAGAAAATATACTAGGTCACTCGGTAGGCACTTGTTGAGCGCGTGCGATCTGTTAGTCACACGGTTCTCCTTGACTACCAATTTCCCAGCTCTTCGGCCTAATAGTGTCTAGATGCTGGAGAAACTTGGGTGGGAGAGCAGGGAGGGACTCATGAGTGGGGGGACCTGGTGTGAGTTACACTAGCTCTCCACTAGCTGATAAGTTACGTCCTCTGATCTAAGGGGGAAGCCCACGTTTCTTGTCACTGAGGGAATGAACCCTTTAAAATGAATCCGTGAGTGACATGAGCACAGTGGGTTTTTTAAGCACAGCTATGGAAGGAGGACACTGGGAGCACAGTTAACCCTTGAAATCAAGGACTGTATCTGTCTGGTGCCATAGCCTGAACCTCAGTAGTTCTAGGCACACAGCAGGGATCTATATAGACACAGCTCTGATGCTGGGCCAAGGTTGTTTCCAAGTCTGACCCAACACCAGCAGCAGCTGTTGTCTTCTCTCTTCTGGTTGCTGCAGTGAAGTCTACTGTCAGTTTCAGACACTGGTGGGTGGAAGATGTGTGGAGGGGTAGAAGCTTCCAAGAACTGCCTGTGGGGCCATTCTACCCTCCTTTCCATGTTTCCTCCCATTTATCTTCTGGTACCCCACGGTGGAGACTCTAAGAACAATCTACACACAGACATCCTGCAGGCCACTACACGGGGCTCTCTGCACCCCACCTCAGGCCAGTGTGGAGCCTCAGATGCCCCTGTCTATTCTATTGACTGGGTGTAGACTAGAAGTTTTGACAAGGGAATCAACTAGCCAGCTCAGTGAGTGCCTAGAGAAAGCACGGGGAGTATCCTCTGCCCCCGACTCCCCCCACCCATATCAAGGCCGATAGATCTTGGCTATAAGTTTGTACTTTAGGCTTAAATCTCCCCCTGGAAAACTGAGAGGCCCTGGGAGAGGACACTGTTCAGCTGAACATCTTCGTCACTTTAGGGCTGACACTTAGCTTGCTTCGTTCTCTCTAGAAGCTGAGTGAAAATGAAAGGCAGAGGCAGGGGGAGAGCTCCCATCCTGTATCCGGGCAGAACTACTGGAATCCAGTGGGGAGGGTGCGTCATTAAAGGGTTTGTTTTTCCTGAATAAAGAACTTAGAGGTGAGAACACTCTGGTTGTTTTAAGTCTGCCTCACTACTGCTGTGTACAGGGCCCAAGAGAGAGAAGCCACACCCTGAATCCCAAGTTTACAGGTCTGGAGAATCCAGTCCCCTCTGCCTCAGTGTCCACAACTTTCCATCGAGGACAACAGTCCCTGGTATACACGATCGGCACAGCAATCAGAGGTAGCCATCCATGAGAAAAACTTAGGCTCAGCATGGTTTGGGGCTATCATTCTTATTATAGACGTTGTTTTGAAAGTACTGCTTCTCTTTCATGACAAATAGGGTGGCTCTCAAAGGCCTAAACTCCTCACAAAGTGATGAGAAGGGATTATTAAAAACAAAAACCTTCCAAATAAAATCTCTATGTATTTCCTTTTTTCCCTTTGTCCATTTTGAGTAAACCTAAGACATTTAGACAGCAGACACATACATATTCAACGTTCCCACCCCAAACACTGTTAACTCGATCACAGCAGCATAGACGTGCAGGGTTTGTTTGAGACCCTTGAAATCTGAAGCATGGTGGGGACAAGCAGTAGCAAGAGCACAGAGCAGACAAAGCACACTCACCAGGGATTTCATTTTGCCCGAGGAGAGGGAGCTGGAGCAGGCGCTGATGCCCGGGCAGTGTCCAGCCTTTATATTGGCGTTAAGACGTGGAAATCTCTTTCCCAAGTGATCATGTCGGAAGAGATTTAATCCATTTCTAGACACACCTTAGCAAACTCCCTTATCGGGCCCGAGACCTAATCACATCCTAGGTATCGGTAAGTCTGTTAGTCTGTACTGAAAACTCCCCATTGGTCACTCTGCAAACACTCCCTGCTTATCTGTTCGGTTTGCACAGGTTGAGGTCCGCCCTGTAATGATTCTCCACTCGTTCTTCACCCACAGACACTGAAGGCACATTCTAGCTCCTTCACCCAAACGTAAAGTCCTCAAGACTCCTGGGCCCCACTCGGGGTCTCTTCAACACGACACAGCTTATTAAATTTGTCTGCCTTGACATTAGACATGGAAAGGAGAGGTGAGGATAGTGGCTGGGCGCTTTGCTTGGAATATGAACAGCCCCATGCCTGCCTTCCCTTCCCTTAGAGTCAGCGGCCACCTGCAGATTCATGAGGAACAAGACATGGGAGTCCAACCAGCCATAACCAAATGTTTCAACTGGGCCTTGTCCAGTGCACCAGGGACACAGGGTGACACACTTCCACTTGCCTCGAGAATGTCTCAGATTTTAAAAAGATTGAGAGGAAAGCAGAGCTCGGGTGATTTTTTTTTTCATGCCACTGTTAGCATCGTGAAGGGATGATGACTGTAATAAGGCAAATGGAGGCCTTGTTTTTTAACACAAACAAGCAAGATATTGTGAGATATTGAGCAAGGAACTAACACAAACAAGCAAGATTTTAAAGAAGAAAGTCTTTAGATGGGCATTCAAAGGTGGCCTGGTTCCATAGAACTCTGCTACCGTGGCTGCTCAGCTGAGGTGGCACAGGCCATGTCTTTACTAAGTGTTTCTGAGGTCCCTGCACCAGGAAGGACTACGGTCTTGTAGAACATCTGCTAATGCTCTCCCATCCCTGGCTCTAGCAACACAAGGAGGCAAGAAGGCCAGGACTCTAGACAGGATTGCTTTCAGATGTGTGTGCAACTGTCTGCCTCATTTTACCCATTCCCAGGAGCTCCAAGTCCATAGGCCTAGTGATGAGACTATTAGCATTACGGAACGGAACATGTTCCAGCACCTTCTAAACACAGTGCATATATTACCTCAGTTCTCTTTATGGTCTGCTTTCATTTTCTAGTCAGGAATATCGCTTCGGGGAAGCTAAAGGAACTCCTTGGGACCACACAATTTCCAAAGGCAGGAGCTGAGGCTTGAGCCCAGCCTGATGCCGTCTACTCAGACTGCTGTGGGACAAGCAGGACTTCTCGCCTTGCTGAGCTGGAGGGTTCTGAATGCAGATTGTTCCCAGTTTAAAGATAGCCTTGGAACTTAATCCCAGCACTTGGGAGGCAGAGGCAGGCAGATCTCTGTGAGTTCAGGGATAGCTGGGTCCAGAAAATGAGTTCCAGGACATCCAGGACTGTTAACAGAGAAACCCTGTCCCAAAACATAGACACGTGCACACGTGCACACATACATACTCACAGGCAGGCATACACACACACACACACACACACACACACAGAGAGAGAGAGAGAGAGAGAGAGAGAGAGAGAGAGAGAGAGAGAGAGAGAGAGAGAGAGATATGCACGCACGCACGCATGCACACAAGATAGCCTTGGAAATTTCGAGGCTTTACCACAACTCAATGAAAAGGTCATTAGGAAAATGTGAAGCGAGCTGTATTGCCCTCGCTGCCTAGCCTCATGGCTGCAGAGGGGCCTGTGCTGAGCACGCCCATGCCTCTGTCTGCCGCAGTGGACCTATGAGGCAGGGTGGGTGAGTGAACCTCCAAAGCTCTCACAGAGCTGTTTCAACTCCCACAAGCACTGTTCCTTATAATTTTTGCTTTAGTATTGCTTTAAAGAGTGTTTCCAGTGTCCTTAAAGCATTTTCCTATATTTTCTTAAAAGCCTGCTTTTCGAATTTAAGCTTACTACTACTTCTGAATGTAGTGTGAGGTTCCAGTACGGTTTTCCCCACTTAGACATCTAGCAGTTCCAACATCTGCTAGTGAAGCTGTTTGGCTTCTAAGGCCACTCAGTGCCCGTGGACATAACCTCCTGCTTGTTGTCACGCTGCTTCCCTGGTTCATTTATGCTATCCAGTGACAAAGACCCCAGATGCACAGATGGGTCTTACACGCACTGGTCAGATCCCCCAGCGACGCTGCTTCTAAATGTTCCTGTCTGTTCCTCCGGCGCCACCTTGCTTTCCTTTTTGCTGATGTCTACCTTGGGTCTTACAGGATTTCTGTTGTTCTTTGGCTGATGGCTTAAACTGAATGTTGCTCCCTTACAGAGAGTCTCTTCTGCTCTTTCTAATGGAAGCATGAAGGAATAATGTGTTTTATTTGCATCTTATAATTATTGTATCTTTTTAAAAGTTTCCTAATACCTGGTGTGTTTTTTTCTCTTTAACCCAGTTATTAAGGTATTTTTCAACTTCCGGAAGTTTTTATTCCCTCCTTCCCTCCTTCCTTCCCTCCCTCCTTCCTCCCTCCTTCCTCCCTCCCTCCTTCCTCCTTCCCTCCTCCCTCCTTCCCTCCTTCCCTCCTCCCCCTCCTTCCCCCTTCCTTCTTCCTTCCTTCCTCCTTCCCTCTTCCCTTCTTCCTCTTCCTCCCTCCTTCCCCTCTTCCCCTCCTCCCTCCTCCTTCCTCCTCCTTCCTTCCTCCTCCTTCCTCCCTCCTTCCTCCCTCCCTCCTTCCTCCCTCCTTCCCCTCCTTCCTCCTTCCTCCCTCCTTCCCCTCCCTCCTTCCTCCTCCTTCCTCCTCCTCCTTCCCCCTCCTTCCCCTCCTTCCCTCCTTCCCTCCTTCCCCCTCCTTCCCCTCCTTCCCTCCTTCCCCTTCCCCTCCTCCCTCTTCCCTCTTCCCCCCTCTTCCCTCCCAAGCAGCTCTTCTTATGCATATATTTCCCCTTAAAATTTTCTTCCGGTCTTCAGCACACTCACTTGAAGTCATCCTTGATTCCTCTGCTGTTTTTCCTCTGTAAAGCCTCTCCTCTGACCCATTCCTTCACAACTACACACACCCTGCTGCTGTGACCTAGAAAGAACCTTAACACCAGCTTCAGTAAGGGACAAGTGATCTTAGCCATTGTGACAGTGTTAAGGTGGAATCTGAGTCATCCTGATGTGCTTTTCTCTGCGGACTGAAGATGTTGAACGTTTTCTAGGTGTCTCTCAGCCATTTGAATCTCCTCTGTTGAGAATTCTCTGCTAAGATCTGGGCCCCGTTTTTGATTGGACTATTTGGTTCATTGGTGTCTAGTTTCTTTACATAGTTTGGATGTTAGCCCTCTGTCAGTGTGAAGTTGGTGAAAATCTTTTCCCCTTCTGTGTGCTGAAACTGCAGTTGGAATATAATATATGAGAGGGAAAAATAAAAAATAAAAACAAACAAATAAATAGGAAGAAAATTCCTAAATCTGCATGCCTGGCACGTGAGCCTGTGTTTTGAATTTATGTGATGTCCAGTGCAGATGGTTTTTGTGGTGGGCAGTTCTCCTCCAGTCCATGACCTGTGTGTTTCAGCTTCCTTCCTGTACGGCTTCCCTGCCCTCAGTTTGTGGCCCTGTGGTCATCCTAGCACCATCCATGTGGCAGAAGTACGGAACAGTGGTGGGAAGAAAACACACCTGCTCTTAACGTCTTTACACTGAGGCTCATATCCCCAGGCATTTGTAATAGCAGCAGAAAACCGAATATCACAGAAGGGAATATTCTAAATAAGGAAAAGAGGAAGAGCCTGTAGGGGCAGAAGGAAGTTCATCCACTGAGACGAGAGGCCACAAAAGCATCGCACATGCTTGGATGCCTCTCCCTGAACGTCGTAGATACCTAATCTCCTTTTGCTGTGTTCCCTCCTCCCATGCTCCATTCACTACATGTCTTTCCTCCCCTTCTCTCCGCCCTGCACTCATTCCTTCTCTTTCTTCTGTCCTTAACTATCTGTCTAATGATAATAACGGGATAAACAGTCTGAGGCCCAAAGCCAGTGATCTCCGCTCGCTGAGGGAGTCACCGTCTACCAGAAAATATAAACAACTTTAAAAAACAGTAAATGTGAATGTGTGGGAATTAGAAATACACAAGAATCCAAAATAAAGACTGTCATGGCCGGATGTACAAACAAGACAGATCACATTCATAGTGTCTATTGTTTTCTATGAGGATAGTAACTCGCTTCCTGTGGTGGCTTTCAAGTCTCTCAGATGTACCACAGACACTCTGCTTTTTCCAGAGCCCCACATTTAGACCATAACACGCGTGGCCCTGGCTTCTGCTCTGCCTATGTTCTCCTTCAACAAGGGGAGTCAGTTACCAATCTAGTCTATAAGGTTGGCCATATGGGCTGTCGAAGATCACTCATCTTCAAAAGTCAGATGTCAATGCAACATATATTTAATGCATATAACATAACAGGCAAGGGATAACATCTTCAACTCCCAAAGGTGTTTTACAAATCCACAGGAAGTTACTGGCCGCTGACCTTTCATGAACCAGCAAACCAACAGAGAGGATGAACGATGACTGGGAAAAGCTGAGATTCTGAGGCTCCCGACAGAGTAAGCTCAAAGCAGAGGCCACCTAAAGTCATTACATTTACCATAGATAAAGTAACCTCAGGAATAGTTAGAGAACTGGGGATTCAGGCAGAACTATCAAGTTAAAGTAAAACAAAGATATCAGGGGAAATCTCCAAACATATTCATTTTAAAAATCACTTTTTTAAGTTAAAGAGGAAACCATGCAGAAATCAGAGAATATTTTTAATTAAATAGACATAAAAATACACTACAAAACTTGTAAGGTTCAGTTTCAGTAGTGCTTTAGAGAAAAATATATAAAATGTTTATGCTAGGATGTACGCCTTAGGAACTTTGAAAACAGTGGTCAGAGAAACGTCTCAGTAGCCCCGGCTGCTCTCCCAGCACCCACACAGCGGCTCACAACTGTCTATGGCCCCAGTGCCGGGGATCCAGAGCCCTCTTCTGACATGCATGGGACCGGGCACCCATACATACACCCAGCTAAGATGACCATACACATAAAAAAGTCAACTTTAAAAAGAAAGTTGAAAATAAATATCATAGTTACACCAAAATAACCTCAAGCAGAAAGGAAAGGGAAAATGACGAAGGCAAGAGCAGAAGCCAGCGGGGCTGAAAATGGAGGGTGAGGGTGAAGAGTGAGAATCCCCAGGGACCTGTGAGCGAGGCTCAGCCCTGCACCCAGACTGCCCAAGAGAAGAAGGAGGAAGGGAATTAACTCTCCCCACCAGGGATGAAAGGGGGGACATTGCTGCACCCCTAGACCCACTGATGTGTGGTAGAAGAAATTTAACATCTCTGCACCCACAAACCCAATCACTCACAGGAAAAGCCAAAGTTTGCCAATGACCAGCTTTGGCATTCATGTGGTGGGTAAACTGAGGCAGGAAGTCACTGGGGGTCAGTGTTTAAAGCTGCTGACAGGGCTGGACCCAGACACTTGTGGGGGATGCTGCCTGTGGCAGCCGGCGATTAGAGAAGTTACTCAGCTGACTTTTCTCTGAGGGAAAGCTTAACAAATAGGGCGGGCACTCCCTGTGGCCAGTAGAAAAACTATGAACTCTTTTAAGTCCTTGGAGTGGGCAAGAAAAAGAAGGAAAAGAAAGAAAATTCACACACACACACACGCACGCACGCACGCACGCACGCACGCACGCACGCACGCACGCACTGAGTGGATGATGAAAGTTCGCAAACACAAACACATACATACACACACACACACACACACACACACACACACAGATTGAGTGGATGAAACAAAAGGCAGAGTCCAGTAAGTTCATACATACAAATATATACATACATGCATACATACATACATACAGAATTACAGACATACACACATTGACACATACACTGTTTAGAGCAAAGCTCCAGCAAGCAGTCTCCAAACATTACATCCATATGCATACATACATACATACATACATACATACATACATACATACATATACAATTGTTGGATGGAGCCAGCTCCAACACACACCCAGACAAACTTTATACATACACACACACACACACACACACACACACACACACACACACACACACAGAGTTGATGGACAGAAGGAACAAGGTTTCAGCCCTTACTCTTTAATTCTTCTTTTATTGGATATTTTATGTATTTACAGTTCAAACGTTATCCCTTTCCCCTCTCTCCCCTTCTCCCCTTCTCCCCCCCCTTCTATGAGGATGCTCCCCCTCTCTCCTACCCACTCCCATCTCAACACCCTGGCATTACCCTACACGGGGAAATGAGCCTTCAGAGGACCAAGGGCTTCTCCTCCTATTTTTTAATTCTTTATATTTCCTTCCATAGCTTATGTATCCCAGCAAAATCTTTCAAGCAGTGTAAAATTACAATAGCAATGAGATTACATTTTAGGTTTTATTCTAGTGAATGATTGTAAAAAGAAACTGTGCTCCCCAATACCTTCACAAGAAATAACATTACATACAGTACAGGTAAAGAAAAATTATTCCCCAAAACCCCACCCTACTCATAACTAAGCAACTTGTTATAGATTAACAAAGTATAAGTCAGCAAGGTAGTTTTCTTGGCCAGTTTCTCTTACTGACGGGCAAAAATTTGTGGTTACAAAAAAGCAATTATTGGGATTGGGGATTTAGCTCAGTGGTAGAGCGCTTGCCTAGCAAGCGCAAGGCCCTGGGTTTGGTCCCCAGCTCCCCCCAAAAAAAAAAGAAAAGAAAAGCAATTATTTTATTGTTTTCCTTTAAGAGTAATTTTGTAAGAATCTTACAAGAATCATAAATCTAAACTTCTATATACAAATCAGTCATATCTACCTTAGATCCTCAGAACGCTTATCTACCTATCAGCAATCCTTATTAAATCATATCAGGAAGCTGAGGGCAAAAATGGGTATGAGAAATCACTCCTCACCAGGCCAGCCTCAGTCATGTCAGCCAGCGCTGCCATTGTTCTTGTCCCCTGACCATAAAGGGTCCCTAGTTCAACTGGTAAGAGAGTGCCGTTCTCAGAGCCAGTAGTGAAATCATCTCAACCTAGCTTCACTAACGATTTTATTTTTCCAAATGTTTCCTAAGGGTGGTGGTCATTGCTGACGATCCCCGTCTCTAAGTTCTTTCCTAGGGTGGCGATTGAATCATGAATCTGCTCCAGCAGCAATGCCTGAAAGAGGTCAGGCATTATTACTGTGAGTGACAGAGATATTGCCCAGTGAAGCCCCCTTAGAGTTTTCATAGGATTCTTAGATAAGAGGAGTGAGGGCAGCAAGCAGAGCAGAACTCCACAACAGCATGAGGTCCTCAGGACACATGGTCCTCAGGCCATACCATACCGAGGCTCACCCATATGGCTGTGGTAACCAGTGGGCCACACTCCGTAAGTTCTAAAGTCATTGGTCATTCCTCCTGCTGGGCCTTCAGGAAAAGTTCCCACAAAAATAAATAAATAAATAAAAAATAAATAAATAAATAAATAAATAAATAAATAAATAAATATCAAGCTAAGCCAAGAAGAAATAATGTTAGTGAGTCAAATAATTTTTTTCTTTTTAAATTGAATTCGTAGCTAAAAAAAAACCTTGCCAAAGAAACTCCAGGCTCAGATGGCTTCCACACAAATTCTATCATACACACACAAAAGAAATAATATCAATTCTGTGTAAATTCTTCTGCAAAAATGAGAAAGGAGAGAACAAGTTTCAAGTCACTGCTGAGTATGGTGTCATGCTTATAGCAAAATAGACAAGAGATCCTAGAAAAGAAAAGAAAACCATCAGACCAATAACCCACCTGAGTACAGGCAGAAAGACTTCACAAGTGATTGGAAAACAATACACTGTAGCCGAGTGAAGCTATTTTCTGGGATGTAAGATCTGTTTAACAATTGAAAAGCAGCCAATACACCCAAGCCAGGAGAGACAAAAAGGAAACCGTATACTATGATTCTCACGGATACAGACAACAATCTGCAAAATTTAACACATAATGTCAGCTCTTGCAAAACCAGAGACGAGAAGGGGTTTCCCCATCCTGATCAAGGCACCTGTAAAGAGGCCCTGGATTACAACCTGTTTTAAAATGTACAAATTATAATTAACTTGATAATTAATTATAATTAATTTAATAACTTCAATAAACTTAAAAGGCTTTGCTTTTTCAAAGATGGTGATGAGATTATGAAGATAAAAGCCAGACTGGAAGAAAAATGTGTTAACGCATATCTGATAAAGAGCTGATATCTAAAATATGTGAAGAAATCACAAACTTAAAGGATTTGAAAATTACTTACAAAAAATCCTCATAGATGTGAGGTACACACATGGTGAGGGTTCACTGGGAATTTGTGAAATGCAAATTAAAAACCATGATGTGTGTGAGGGTAATCATGGTTGTCAACTTGATGGAATTTAAAATCACCACCGAAGTAAATCTCAAGGGCATACTGAGGACTGCGGCTATCCAGATTAGGTTACTTAAAGTGTGAAGACAGTGGATGTGGGCAGTGCCATCTCCTGGGACAAGTCCCAGACTGAGGACAGAAGAGGGAGTGAGGAAACCAAGGGCATTTATCCCTCTGCGTCCTCACAGTGGATGCAGCAAAACCAGCTACCTGGCTCCTGCTGGGATGCTCTCTCTCATGGTAAACTGTATCCCCTGGACCACAGTTCAAAAGGAGCCCCTCCTTCTCTAAGTCGCTCTTGTCGTACTGATGAGACAGTAACTAATGCTAACTAATAAATATGACACCAGCTCACAGCTGCCCGGGTGAAAAAAGAAACAATCAAGCAAATGTTTTAACCACCAAAGAGGCCATCCATTTCCTTGCCAAGCTCGTGGTTTCATTTTTCTTCACAGCTGGATAGTATCCCGTAGTGTATGTGTTTACTACCTCTATCCATCCACCAAATGAACGGTGTTTAGGTTCTTCCCCCTTTCTAGCTACGTGAACAAGGCAATGCTGAGCAAGTGTCTGAGGAGTAGGACAATGACTCTGAGTATACGCTGAGGGCAGAACTAGGGAAGATCCTATTGGGTGAGGTGACCCAGACCCAGAAAGGCAAACATCCTTTGTCATCTGTGGTTCCTCTCTTTGGACCTTCAGATATGAGTGTTTTGTCTGGACCAACTGCAGAAACCAGGAAAGTAAAGGGGGAGCGTAGGTGGGGTGGGGATCAGTAGAAAGGGAAATATCAGGGCATGAGTGATTTGGAGGGGGAAATGAGCAAGTCAGGGGTTCTAATTAGGAAAAGGGGAGATACGTACAGAAGGATAAAAAAATCCTAAGGAATGAGGATTACCTACCTTAAATTGCATATAAGTCTTGTATACATATAAATATAGAGTTTAAGTGAAAAATTTCCACTTGAGCTCACAATATTTTCCCCTGTGTAACAAATCCCCCAGCACCAGGCATGAGATGCCCCTTTTGAGTGTTAGTCAGAGTTGCCTAAGAGACTCTCAAAACATCATAGGCTATTGCTGTTGCTCTTGGCTGCCTTCCAGAAGTTGAAGGTAAGTCCCCATTGCTGAAAACTCCGTGTTCTTGAGACACAGGACCCAGAGGGGCCAGGCAGGATCAGACCTGAAAGCCTCCTCTCTGAAGACTAGCTCTCATAGCAAACTTCCAAGAAGGCACAGAGCAACTCCCACTGGAGGGAAGCAACCACATTCTACCCAGCTATGATGCCTGTGCACCAAAACAACATCCAGCACGGAACACTCTGAGGAAGCAATAGTGGTGCACAGACTTCAGCCCTGGCAACCAACAACTCTCTAATTGGACTCAAGGGAAACCACATGTGCTATTAGAAACCTAGGCAATTACCTGGGGCTAGTGCAGCCATAAACCTTGGAGGAGACTCGACAGCTACTACTTTACTAAACTAGCACAATTCCTAACTACATTCTAACGATTTACCCATATATTCATAGACAACTATAGATCCCACCTGCCATCAAAGAAATTTTGGCTTGCGGCAGATCGTTACCAAACACAGACAGCCAAAGTGCAAAGGAAAGTAACTGTGTGGTGCCTGGTCCAAATAGTACATTTTCAGCACAGCAACCTAAGGTCTGGATGTCATGGTGGAAAGGGGAAGAAAGATTATAAAAGCCGGAGGAAGTGGGAGCTTTCTGTGGGATTTCAACTCTAGAAGTGTTAGAGAAGTTATATCATAAAGTCTGGTCCACATAGACACCCAACAAGGTCACCACCAACAGACATGCTGACACAGAAAGGGACCTCAGGGGGCCTCCACCCTAGTAAAAGAACTAAGGCGCTAACAAGAACGCTGGAGTGGGTGGAGTGGGAGAAGCAGTCTTTCCCAGGGAAGAGCCCCAAGTTGGTTACCCAATACCAAGTGTTCAACCTTGATGTCACGTTCATACAAGCAACACTAGAGGGACAAACATATTTATATACTTAGAGATGTATACAATATATTATATATAATACATGTATAATATGTATGTATATAATTGTGTGTGTGTGCGTGCACGTGTTATAGTTTGAGTAAGAATGGTCTCCATTTATATATTTGAATGCTTAGCCACCAAGGGGTGTGATACTTTGAAAGAATTAGAAGGATTAGGAGGTTTAGCTTTGTTAGAGGAAGAATGTTACTAGGGGTGGACTTCAAGGTTTCAAAAGCCTATGCCAGGCAGGCCTAGTCTGTCTCTCTGTCTGTCTCTGTCTCGATAGATAGATAGATAGATAGATAGATAGATAGATAGATAGATAGATAGATAGATAGATAGATAGATAGATTGGCTTGCTCCTTAGATGTAGGTCTTAGCTGCTACTCCAGCATCATACATGCCGCCATGCTCCCTACCATGAAGAGAGTGGACTACGCCTCTGAAAATGTCAGAAAGCCTCCAACTAAATGCTTTTTTTTCTTAAGAGCTGCCTCTGACGTGGTGTCTGCTCACAATGAGAAGAAGACAGTAACTAAGAGAGTGTGTATGCAACAACAATTAAAGAAATAGTGCATGAACTTGAAAGTGAGCAATGGGGGAGCTCATGGGAAGAGCTGAAGCAAGGAAGAGAAGGGGGAAATCGTGTAAATTACATTTTAATTTAAAAACCTAAAGAGAAGAAGAGTTGAAAAGTCCACGTGTCATCTAAAAGTAGAAGAGCTGAAATAATTATGAAGTGAGGGGTGGAGGCTGGAGGACAGCCTCAAGGCTGTTGCCCAGGCACCATTACCCACCATCTTTTTTTTTTTTTTTTTTTTTGAGACAGCATCCCTTACTAGCCTGAAGTCTCTCCAAAGGGCTGGGCTGTCTGACCACTGAGCCCCGGAGAATCCACCTATCTCTGTCTTCCCAGTGTCAGCATTACAAGCACACACGGCCATGCCCACCTTCCTAAGTGGGTTCTGGGGATTGAATTTAGACCATTCTGCTCGCAAGAAAAACACCCTGTCAACTGACCCATCTCTCAGTCCTCAAATGTCCTGCAGTTGCTGAATGAGTCGATAAACTACAGACCATTGTGTAACAGAAAAGGAAAAGGAACAACACCATAAAAAAGAATACACCAAGGCAGAAGAAGCTCAAACTAGGGGAGGGGACCTAGAGAGAGGGCTCAACAGTTAACAGTGGCTGCTCTTGCAGAGGACCCAGTTTGGATTCTCAGCACCCACATGGTTGTCTCACAACCATCTGTAACACCAGTTCCAAGAGATCTGTTACCCTCCTCTGACCTCCAAGGATACTGCACATATATGATGCAGACAAAACACTTATATACATAAACGATAGATAGATAGATGATAGACAGACAGACAGATAGACAGACAGATAGATGGTAGATATATAGATTAATTTTTTTAAAAAAGAATTACAACTAAATCATGCTGAGTGAAACATCTGGCAACTGTTCACAAACAATAAGTACAATTAAATCCCTGATAGGATTGGCAAAAATCAGCCAAACAAACAACCTCTCCCCCCCAAAACAGTGCAAAAGACCTACCTCAATTTCTATCACCCAATGTATTATTCTAGCTATATCATGTCTACCTTTAATGAAAGACCAGAAGACATGTTAAGAGGCAAGATATGGGCTGGAGAGATGGCTCAGCGGTTAAGAGCACTGAATGCTCTTCCAGAGGTCCTGGGTTTGATTCCCAGCAACCACATGGTGGCTCACAACCATCTGCAATGGGATGTTCTCTTCTGAGGTGTCTGAAGACAGCTACAGTGTACTCAAATATAAATAAAATAAATAAAATCTTAAAAAATAAAAAGAGGCAAGACACAACCAAGCCAGTCTCAGAAGAAATTATTGGAATTATTGAGCAGGAAACTTAGAATCAGGACCATTGTCAAAACTACAGGCCGTCTGGACTACATGGTAAGACCCTGTCTCAAAGAACAGATGAGAGAGGGTACGTAGAAAGGGGCGGCTGTGTGGATTTTAGAGAAAGAATATTTCATTGTATTTTCAGCAGTAGAGAAGCTGAAGAATGATAGAAGGATCATCCTCCCTCAAGATATAATGAACCTCCATATTTATATAAATATTGTTGAATTGTGTGTGTGTTGTAGAGTGTGAGGGGGTTAGGTTATACAGTTATAAGAAAGTTCAGGTTAAGGGATGCTTTCTCTGTTTTTGTTTTGTTTTCTTAGAGTTGGGAGTGGTTTGACCACACATCAACAGGAACAAGCCAACAGGAAGAGATGAACATTTGACAGGAAAGGGAAGTGATTGGATGGAGACAGCAAAGCCAGGGATGGAGACGCAGGTCTGGCAGTGATGTAAAACTATATTCCCCTGGATGAGTTGTCATGGAGACTAGCTGAAGGAGGAAGCTGGCAAAGGGCACAGCTCAAGTCCAATGATGTCTATTACCTTGGTGCAATGACTACTGTGTAGGGAACAGATAGACTGAGAGGCCCCACCAGTCACGAAAGGAAGAGAGGCAACCTGGGCTACAGATGCTGAGGGATGCACTCTGCTGATACTGTTGCAGATCTTAAGTTTCCTTTTCCTTTTCTCTTTCAGAAGAAGAAAGAGGCGGGGGCTTTCTGGAAAATTATTTGGCCTGCTATAGATGTGAGGAAAGAGAGACTCATGGTATGGGCCCAATTTATTCCTAAATTTTCAATGAGCTAATCCTTTATTGAGCTCTAATCATGAGGCAGCAGGTGTAGGCTACACGCCCTGAGCCCACGGGGGCCCCAGACCGCATTTGCACGTGTGTTCATCATCAAGGCAGATAAACTTTCTTCAGACTTCCCTTTATGTGGTCATGACAGCCTCCTATGATATTTGAGGGCATGTCAGGAAAGGTTGAACAAGATTGCTTCTTTTAGAGGGAACACCCATGGCCGCAAACTAAATAAAATATTAATTTAGTGGGAGGAGCTGCAGCTTGTTGGAACATGGGTGTGGAGAGGAGGAAGGAGGGACGCATGGGAGGTGCTGGGCCAAAGCACAGGGCAGGATGCTGGCAAACTTAGATGTCCCTGCTTCACCGTGTAGGAAACTGTAGGTTCTTGGTAAGTTGAGTAGTTCTCACCCCACTTCTCTCTCTCTCTCTCTCTCTCTCTCTCTCTCTCTCTCTCTCTCTCTCTCTCTCTCTCTCTCTTGTGATTGAAGTAGTTAAAGGTTATGAAGTTGAGTCTTGGGGTGTCTCAGATGCACTGTTGTAAGGAGGTCTCCTTAGGGCCACTGAACCTGGTTTGCACCAGTGGCCCTGTTATTACTCCATTGAGCTGTACTTGCCTCAGCCACAGGGTCTATCTGGTGGGTGGAGCTCTCTAACCACACCAGCCCAGAGAAGCTACATCCCTGTAAGCATTGTCTCTACAGCTCCCATGAGGATGCTCCAAAGCATGAAGGGAAAGCCTGGGCTCTCAGAGTTTGGGAAAGGCTTGTTGTATTCTCACCTACCTGTGTCTCAGACAAGTCAGAAGGTCTCGAGGGACCACTTTTTTGTTCTTATACTTCAGTATCCATTCTATGCAAGTGCCTTGCCTCTCCTCAGGACCTATCTGTGGAGCCCAGTGCATGATGGGAGTACAAGATGCCTTTGTCAGTCCCTCTCTCTCTCTCTCTCTCTCTCTCTCTCTCTCTCTCTCTCTCTCTCTCTCTCTCTCCTTCCAGCTCTTTCTGTGGTTCGTGGGAAGCAAGCACAAGCGCTCATGCTTAGACATCAAGCACTTCACTGACTGCCGTCTTTCTGGACCCCCCAGAGAGGTTACTTCTCAAACTTAAGTCTTCTCTTTCTCTCAACCATGGTAATACTTAGTTATTTAGTGTCACAGTTCCTCGTGTTTGTAAGGTCCTACTCAGAAACGGTGTGTGTCTGACCTGACCCTGCACTAGAACATGGGCTCCAGAGGACTGCCCTGGTCCTGTGACACTAAAGCAGTACAGATTTTCAGGCACATCTCAGAGTCATGTGACCTGAGCACTAGTTGCCTTACAACTTCAAATCTTACACAGGGCTTTGTTCAACTAGAGCTCAGTGAATTGCTCACCAGTGGCTTCCAACATGTGCAAGCAGTTGCCAGCCTAGTAGCTCACCATGGAGCAGTAAATGGGGTAGCTTTTTTAACCTGGATGGAAGGAGTTGCTTCTTATTTGAACCCAGTGGAGACTGCAGGAAAACAGCCCAGCATATGAACCCGTTTCACTAGGCAGTTTCAGGAACTAGAGACAGGGAGAGGGGTGAGTAATGGACACTTGCTGATGGATAATTGTAAACGGAAGGTTCCCTTGAGGCTGCTCTGAGGATAGAGTCCTGCAGAAGTGAGGAAGGCAGTACAGATGTGCACGGCCTAGTTGAGATGGAGAGAAGGAAGCCAGTGCTGACCCTGCAGAAAACGTACAGAGCCACACTCTACTGTTCATGCAGCACGCTGGTCCTTAACTTACAGAGCCACGTCTCACTGTTCACGCAACGCTGTGGTCCTTTACTTGGTGCTCTTTGGCTGGGGAAGGCTGTGGGTCACCTGGCTCCGGCTGGGGCGCCAATGGCTCTGGCACTCAGGACCTAATAGCTGCTCCTCTTTCAAGGAGAGGCTCATCCTTCTAGGCCTGACAGCTAAGACTGAGTGGACACGCTTTACTCACGAGCTCTTTTACACATCATCAGTAGACTGTTTGCGTATCAATGAGCAGGGAACAGTGATACTATTTCTGAATTTCCAAGGAGTAGTTACAGACGACATCCTCGTCACCCCGGTATCTGTTCTTCACATGGTAGTTTGTGGTTTTTCAAAATCTCTTTTCAGAATCATTCAGTACACGGCCAGCTTTGGCCAGTTTCCACAATGATAAAAAAAAGCAAGACTATTGACCAACCTCCTCTTTATCTTTTCACAGATGATAAACTTACTCGGGAGACCTCTCCTTAGGGAATTACTTTTCCAAATCCTGTTTATAGCATTTGAACGCTGAAGGTAACAACTGATTTGAGGCTTACACCAAGGCTTCCCTCTGCAGGGACCCCAGAAGTTTTGGCGAATGCAACTGGGCAGACTGAGACAAGCGGCCATGGAGCTTGTGTTTGGAAGGTGGCAGTCCCAGGAGAAACAGCCCAAGAGGCCCTAAGAAAGACGGCTTCAACTCTGCTGTAATTTGGAAAAAATTTCTCCCCTGTGCAAAAACAACTATGTAATAAGCTTGGATCTTCTGGAATTAGGAGCTTTCTAGCAATAATTATTCAAATGTTAGTTGATGCTTCTCTGTTGCTGTTTTCTGGGTGTGTTGTTTCTGGCCAAATGGAAGGAGCAATGAGTGCAGCCTGTCCTACAACACCAGGGCTGTGGGCACTGGAGCTTGTGTTATGGTCTTAGCAACAAGAGGGGAAACAAAGGCACAGCAGAGAGCTCGTTAGCAGGGATGACAGATTTTACATAACCGCTAACTTGGGTCCGTCTCAGGATCCATCGGACTATAATATGGTCAGCTTCACAGAGAAACAATGAAGGCAAGGAGACAGCCAGAATTTCTACATGAGAGACCATGTCTTATCCAATTCATACATTACAGCACTGTCCTTTTGGCCAGAAAATATGAACAAGATAGCCACAGGCTTTGGAGTTATTAATAACTGATAGCAGGGGGGATCGCGAATACTTAAGAATGGAAATGTATCTTGGTAGTAAACGTTCCACTCAAAGAGGAGGGGAAATGCAATGAAGCCTCACTCTGTAAAACTCTAACTCCCCCTCCATGTGTGAGTGTGCTGTACATGGAATGAATCCGAATTGTTCCAAACAAAGAGAGCTTTCACTCAGCCTCACGTGGCAGGGTGTGGACTGAAATGAAGCCATGGGTGTGTGTGCTGGGTGATAGTGATGATAGGGCCTTACTTGGAAAAAGCCCAGCGCTAACCTCCATGGGCAGGGCAGACTCTATTTACCCGTGACCTGACTTACTCCACACTAACCCCAGGGTGCTAGGGTCACACTATCGCCCAAAACTCCCCCATCGTGTCACCACACACTGTCCACACTGCAGTTCTCCAGATTACACTCAAACCAGAAATGGATGGATACGATTTACTCTGTAGCCTCTAGCTTGGCCATCTCCTTCGGGCTACTCAAAGAATGCAAAGATACCTAGTAAGCACCATATATATGTCAGTCAGTCCTATACAGGGGACAAGAAACATTGGCACGTCTTCTTCCATTGAGGAGATACGAGTCACAGGAAGCATAGCTCTCAGGATGAGGAAGAACGGGCCTTGCTCCTGCTGAGGGATGTCGGCCTTAATGGAGACCAGGATGGAGGAAAGCATAAGCATGCACACACGTCACACATGCACACGCACATGCACACGCACACGCGCGCACATACAAATGGTGAAACCAGACCTCCAAATCCTAGCCAAAGGAACTCCACCATACGGCAAACTACTATTTATGTGTTCTGCACCAAGACAAGCTACCTTTACCACAGTTGGACGGTGTTTTCTGAGACCACAAGAATCCCCAAGAAGGGCCAAGTCAAGGAACCCCTAAACACACAACTTTCCCAGAGTCCTGCTTTGTCCATGGCTTGTGTTATCTGAGCCTACTTTCACCTCTGGCATCCCAACATTGGGTAGCACCCTGAGGCAGACTTGTATTGATTCTGATGCAGAATCTGATGCCTTCTAAAATAGAAATGTGGGAGGAGAGGGGACTTCTGGAAATGGTGGCTGTACATGGTCATCCACTACTCCATAAGTGACTCCTGATAAATCCATTTTACTCCTCGGGATGAGCTTGTATGAGTCGTTCAGTTGCTGATGCCACCCCAGACAGGAGGTAGATGTCAGTGCTGTGTCTCCCTGGGTAGCCACACACCACACAGAGGCCACAGGAAGAATGTCTCCTGGCTTTGAAGCTAGTTGATTAACAATATCGTGTGAGTGGAATTCCTTCTCTTCTACCCATGCAGAGGTGAAAATCTAAGATAGGAAAAAGACAGGACTAGACCCAAGCCTCCCATCTCTCAGCTCCAAACACAGGTCCAGTTGCTCCAAACACGGATTTTCAAATCCAAGGTAGACCCTAGGGGCAGCATTTTCCCCAAGAAATGATTCCTTCAGAAGCTAAAGTGTGTTTGGAAAATAACGAACAAGACATGCAGTGAGGTTCCATTTATGTCTAAGATGTCACAATTTGACACAGAATGATTACATGGAGGGAGGCCTTTTAACTCATTTGACATGTAGATAGAAGTTATTCTTGTCCAAAAGAGAAACTCTGAATAATATCTTCAGTCTGTCTGTCTGCCTGTCTATTGTCTATCAATCTGTCACCTATCATGAGCATCAGCCCCATCAGCATTTCACAGATCCACATGCCACCTTGAGTCCTTAGTAAGGTATGACACAAAATGTGTGTGGGAATTGGCCAGGTGCCCCCAAATGACCATCAGAGCCCACACCATCAGAGGGCTATCACACCCACTCTGACCTCCACAGTGCTATTGTGGTCTCTGAAGCACGGGAAGACCTCGCCGCAGCTCCCCACCCCCCACACCGGCGTTCTTGAACTTACACAGTTAAAGAATGAACTTTTGAGGATGAGTTCAAACAGCAGGCCATCCTTCACCAGCACTGTTCGAATCTAGCCACACTGGCATTCTGGAAGAGATGCTGGCCGAGAGCTGAGATCAGACCCCTGCAGCCTCGTAAGCTCCAGCCCATGTAGAAGGGGAAGGTTATGGGTTCGAGGGGGTTTTCAGAATGGGAATCTGTGGATCAGTGATTAACGGAACACGGTTGCCCCCTTTATCAAACTTGAAGCACTGGCTTCAGTGTTAGAAGAGAACAGGGGAAAAAATTAAGTACCAGATCTCTCTCAAAATTATTGTGAGTGTTTATTTATTCTTCCTCTCCCAGGAGAAATCTTCCCTCATTTTAATATAATAATTTGAAAGTTTTCATTATCTAGAGCAGCGGTTCTCAACCTGTGGGTTGTGATCCCTTTGTGGGGTCGACCAGCCCTTTCACAGGGGTCGCACATCAGCTATCCTGCATAGTAGATGTTTACATTATGATTCGTAACAGTACAAAAACTAGTTATGAAGTAGGAGCAAAATAGTTTTATGGTTGGGGGTCACCCCAACATACGGAACTGTATTAAAGGGGGTAACAGAAGACAGAGTTCCTCGATAGCACCCAGAGGCAATGAAAGAAGTTTCCGTGTGAAGAAGGTCTGATGGCCACAGAAGTGAGGAGCTTGAAGAAGACAAAAGCATTGCCAACTAACAGTCCAGGAGAAGAGCGGGTGTAAAAGAGTGAGTTCACATGAGATGCCTTGGATGCTACGATAGTGTGGGGAAATTGGTGTGGCTGGAACGCAGGTGCCAGGCATCTCTGACACAGGCACCTGGGGGAGCAGGAAACCCCTTAGGACGTCCCATGGATGCCATTCCAATAAGCTTGAAATTTTTCATAGGTACCACCTGTGAATGTTTCTAAGTTCTAGAAATTAGCATTTATTTATTCACCATGTTCTAGGGGAGAACCCTGGGGAAAATGGAGGACATACATTGAAATATCAGAGGCCTGGGATGAGGCCGGCTGGCCCTACAGCTCCGGTTAAAATCCGTCAGGGACTGCCTTGACCAAGGCTGGAGTACAGAGCTGTGGGTGAGATGTAATGGCAAGAGTTAGTCGCTGAATATGTAGAAGGTAAGATGATGCCGCCAACAGCCCCCAGAGCTCTAACCTGCTGGCCAGTGTTACTGCTGAGTAGCCAGGAATGAATGATGGGAGACGGCTTTGGTGCCAGCCGCTCATGACACAGGTGAAAGCTGCACTGGCTTTGAGGCCAGACAATTCCTCAAGGAAACATCTGGACAGGGCGCAGGGCCAGTTTCCTTCCTTGACGTCCCTCTCATAGCTAAGACCGTCGTCCCTCACCCACTGGTTTTGCTAAAAAGTTTGCAATACAACTTGAGCACGCTCAGGGTAGAAAGAGCTGGGAGAAGCTCACAGTAGGATTGGGGAAGGGGAAGGAGAAGAAACTGTTCACACATTCCCACAGGAGCCAGTATCAGGAAGGGCAGGCGAGCACACAGGGCTCCTTTGTGTTTGGTTTTAGGGATTATTCCTTTCCTGAGTCTGAGCAGCAGCAACGCACAACATACCCACACCCATGGCTTCCATCGCACCAGAACTTATCACAAATCACGTTGAGGTCACTTCCTCATACCTTCCTCACGTCAGGTGATGAGTCAGAATGCCCCCTGTCTCAGTGCCTTACTGAGCAGGCAGCTAGAGGCTTCCGGGGACTCGGCTGCCACACAGATACAGGAAAGGGAGGGAGATAAGCTGTAGACTCCACCTGAGCACACCTAGCTTGAGCAAAGCTGGTCAGGTACAAATACCAGAGGGATGCACGTCCCCGAGCATGCCTGCCTGCTCCTCCACTCCACCACGCTGCTGCCGACATGGGGTTCACAGTAAGTCAGATCCTCCTTTCATATGTAGAACCATACAACTGGGAACCACTGTCAGGGGCGAGAGGGTTTGATTTCTATGGCGTGGTTACCATGATAGTAATAATTCTCCTTTCTTTTCGTGGAATCATGGTGTTTACAAGCTCGTCCATAGAGAAGAAGAAGAATTGCCCTGGAAGAGTCTGACACAGGCTGGTTACAGTAGAATTGTCTTCCACATCACCTCTCCCAAGGCTCTCACTCAAGACGAGCCTTCTCTGGGCTCTAGAGTCTTCCTTAGCCTTGATCTCTTTCTCATTTCTGATTTCTCCTTTCTTATCCTTGATTTCCACTTTTACCAGTTCTGGGCATGTTCTGGTCAGACTGGGAGGTCGCTGTTGTCAAGACTCATCTTCAACACTCGTGGCTGCTAACTGGCCCTCCAAGAAGCAAGCGGCCCTCGGGCCCTCTGCAGGCATTTCTCTGAGAAAGAGTCTGAGGGTGAAGCTAGCCCAGTTCCCTCACTGAAGTCCTAGGACACAGAGGCTCAAACAGGCTGGACATATGCTATTCCAGCATACTCTCATGAATTTATGGAATCATAGATGTAAGCTGTGACTGAGAAGTGTCTAGCCCAGAACAGGATGGATGGAGAGCTCCAAGCACAGGCCAGAGGGTTGCATTTCTCTTCTAGTTGTAGCTGTGAACAGGAGAGTATATTGGTTCTCAACCTTCCTAAGGCTGTGACCCTTGAATACAGTTCCTCATGTTATCGTGACCCCCAGTCATAAAATTTCTTCCATTGCTACTGCATAACTGTAATTTTGCTACCATTATGAATAGTAATGTAAATATCTGACATGCAGGATACCGGGTATGAGACCCCTAAAAAAGGGTTGTTTCACCTCTAAAGGGGCTGTGACCCACAGGGTGAAAACTACTGGTCTAGGGCCCTTTAGTCCTCAGTAGCTGCCTCATTCACAGGAGACAACATTGTGCTCAAAAACTCCCTCCACATCAGGCTTTTGAAGAGACAAATTTTAACTCTCTTGCACTGAAAAAAAAATAGAAACACTTAACCTACTAAGACAAGAAAAAGAGGATTCCTTCTGCTAGGAAGAAAGTGTTTCAGACAAAGGGGGAAAAAAGAAAAACATTTTCAGGGCTTGCATTGCTCTGCGCTATGCACTAATTTTACATTTTCTTCATCAGTTTTCAGTGTCTGAAATCCAGTGCCAAAATTCTAAAACTGCATTTTAATATCATTACAGTAACTCAGCAATTCTAACTTACCATTAAGTTTTTCTGCAGTTAAAAAGATGCATGGGGGGGCTGGAGAGAGGGCTCAGGGGTTAAGAGCACCAGCTGCTCTTCCAGAGGTCCTGAGTTCAAATCCCAGCAACCACATGGTGGCTCACAGCCCTCTGCAATGGGATCTGATGCCCCCTTCTGGTGTCTAAAAACAGCTACAGTGCACTCATATAAATAAAAAAATAAAATAAATCTTAAAAAGATGCATGGTGGGAGAAGAAGGCGCAGGTGGTTTGACAGCTGGGTAAAATCAGTAACTAGTTCTGATGAGCCTGGTGAAGGGAGCGGGTGCTGAAAACCGTGTCACCGCCAGCCCTGGTCTCTGTGCTTTCAGGTCCTCGTCGTTGGTCTGCTCGGGCTCCTCGCAGCTCCTGGCTTTGCTTACGTGAGTCTCATTTTCTCAAGTCCATTGCCAAAACGCATTTAGAGAGAAACGTGATCTTACATCACTCTTTGTTTCTTACGAATGTTAGACTATCAACATCAATGGTGACAGCAATGTAGACGGAAGTGGACAGCAGTCGGTGAGCATCAACGGTGTGCACAACGTGGCCAATATTGACAACAATAACGGCTGGGACTCCTGGAACAGCCTCTGGGACTATGAAAATGTACGTAATGGACACACAGGGTGAAGATATGGTGCGCCGACCGCCCATTAAAAAGCTTAAAGTGAATTCTAGCCGTTCGTGAGCATGATAGCTACCCAGTAAAGGTTCCCATTCTGCTCGAACGATTTTACTTTTTTACATATAATTATCACTAATAAATATTACACAATAGGTGGAAATTCAAACCAATGAATAGTAAGGATAAACTATGTACAAAGACAAGCACAAGCATTCTTTGGTCTTCCCTGCAGAGAGCCTCCGTGATGTAAAAGGTCCAACATTTTATGGAGACTGCGTGAAACATGAATGATATTAGTTATAAGAGAAGGAGAAGCAAAGCAACACTTGGCCCCACCTGCCTATTACTACTTCTTATTTAAACGTACTTTTAGAAAGCAAAGCCTGTCTTCCCTGCCTCCTGAAATCATTGAGGTAGACCAAGGTGTGACAGCCTGAAAAAGTTTGTCAGCAAAACACACACACATACACACACACATGCACATACACACACACACATACACACATGCACAACACACACACACACACATAAACACACACACACACATACACACACACACACACACACACACACACACATACACACACACACACACACATGCACATACACACACACACACACACACACACACATGCACATACACACATACACATATGCACACACACACAGACATACACATACACACACATGCACACACACACACACACACACACACACACACTGCACATCACACACACATGCATGCACACACACACATGCACACACACACATACACACATATGCACACACACAACCTATCACACCTAGATTTATCCACCCTCTAAGAGTTTGCAGGTTATCCTTACATGTTAACCAGAGGCACAATTGCAGGACACCCAGACCCTGAGCATTCGTCCCAGCTCCTTGTGATCTTGCAACTTGGTTCCCTCAGCTGTGACTTGTGACAAAGCTCCCAGGGAACCTGTGCCTCACCACTCTCTGTCTTCTTTAATAGAGTTTTGCTGCAACGAGACTCTTTGCCAAGAAATCATGCATTGTGCACAAAATGAACAAGGACGCCATGCCCTCCCTTCAGGACCTCGATACACTGGTCAAGCAGCAAAAGGTAAAGGCGAGCCCTTTCTTTGGAGTGACAGGAAGTCTTACAGCCCCACCCACTCCCTCTGTGGTGGAGCATACCGGCATGTTTGTCCTGGTAAATAGCACAAATGTGTAACAAATGTGAGGTGCTTGCTTGAATGGGGGTGGCTTCCACTGTATCCAATGCTGTGGCCCATATCTGCCTCAGCAGCGTCCTCGAGTGTCAGAGACCCAAAGGTCTGCACACCCCAGTGCAAGTCCTCTATACTTCAAGGACACACTCCTACAGTAGTTGGGGTTATCAGAACTAGAAGACATATAGACTGGATTTTCAGATAAAAAGAAATCCTTTTTAAAGTCTAAGTATGTCCTATACAATGTTTCAGATATTCTCGATACTTTAAAAAAAAAAAAAAAGACTTGTTGCTTGAAAACCAAATGTAACCAAGTGTCCTGTATCCATTGTCAACGTAGCTGTAGTAAATGGAATCCACGGTTTTCACAGCCAGATGCCTGAGTTATTCTATTCCGTGAGAAACTGGTTCCTATAACAAGCAAGCTGGTGAATATATATAAGCCCCATCTTGGAAGTTATCACGTAATACTACCTAAGGATCTAAGAGAGCAAAAAATGCTTCAAATTTCAGAATAAGTTTTGCTTCAGACTTCTGTAAACAGCTACAATTTTAACTATCTAAGTCTCTCCAGACACTTAGAAATGCCAAGACACTCAAAGCTAGAATTGTCTCTTCACCTTAGTTAGAAACAAAATGGCCACCAAGAATTGCCCTTGCCTCCCTCTTCAGATCAGTAAAGCCCTGGGCTCAGTGCTCATTCACTTTCTTTCTTTTCCTTCACTCTCGACTTCAGGGCAAAGGGCCTGAGGGAGCATCTCCCAAGGACTTGATGTACTCCATCAACCCTACCAGAGTGGAGGACGTGAATACATTCGGGCCGAAGATTGCTAGCATGTGCCGGGGCATCCCTACCTATGTGGCTGAGGAGATTCCAGGTATGTACCCCAAGACACTGTATACCCCAACGCAGGAATGGTAGAGCTATTAGACACTCTAAAGTGTGATCGCAGATGGACCCATCACATGACATTACATAGCAGACACTTGATTTATGCTCGCTCCTTGTCAGACAGTTGTCCATGCCTCGAAAGTATTAGTTCACAAACTCCTCACAGAAATCTTAGTAGAATCCACAGGTTCTGCCATTAGTCTTCCTTTTTGGAAACTGAGACACAGAGAAAGTTCATAAAGCCCTTGTCTGCCTCAGGTGCTATGTCTTTAACTTTATAGCAGACTGTCTCTTTGGGTGGGATCTAGAGTAAACTCCAAATGTGTTCAAAGGAAGTGTGAGAAGCAGGGGAGCGCCAATGGAATCTGCCGACTTTCTGTAGTGCTAAACTCCTTGGCACTCAAAGAACAGTATCAACATGGTATGAGCCTAATCTAACAGCAAGTTTTCAAATCTCTGAAGTGAAAGGAGAGAGAGCGAGAGAGAAAAACAAAGTTAGAAACAGTAAGAGACAGAGAGACAGAGACAAAAAGACGGAATAGAGAAAGATTTTGAAATTAGTGTACAGTTTAGAAATGACAGGACACTCTCCACCATCCCTGCAGAGTCCCAGGACAGTCACTGATCCAGACTTCTTTTCTTTTCACAGGACCAAACCAGCCTTTGTACTCAAAGAAGTGCTACACAGCTGACATACTCTGGATTCTGCGCATGTCCTTCTGTGGAACATCAGTGGAAACATACTAGAAGTCACAGAAAGACAAAATGTGGGCTCTGACCTTTGCAATACCTAATTATGAGAATGTTCTCAGAGAGTTATGATTAGCTTCTTTAAGGCTCAATAAACCCACCTGGCAGCACAAACAGTTTGTAATGACATCACTCAGGGTTTCTATGGGAGTGCAATGTGACATATGTTAGATCCACCTGTCAGCCTGTATTCAAGATCTCGCCCCTATAAAGGACCCCTTCAGAGGCCTCAGATGCTACAAATCACAGCCTGGGGATGGGCTCAGATAGGTCTCTGCTGTCTTGCTGTATTTAGGATCAGCAAGTTTAAAAAAAAAAAAACACTCAAAGTGCAAGGAGAGTTTCCTCCAAGGACCTAGAATTGTCTATAATAACCCAAGGAAGAGACACTGGTAATGAAAGACTAGAACACACTTCCATCGATATTAAGAACCTCAGATTGCCTCTCTCTTCCCAGAACTGTACATTCCCTTTCTGTAAACTCTGTTTCTCTCTTTCCTCTGAAGACACTTTTCTTATCATAGGACATGATAACTAGATCAGAAAGCCAGCCACATTTATATGTCTTCCCAGTTCAAGTAATACTTCCTAATATTGAATGGTACTTCTATATTCCCTTGACCATATTTGATTCAATAGTCTACAGGTCCATTCCATGACAGAGCAAGAGTGAGATCACATGGCACCCAAGCACATGGGTCTCCACTGAAGGAGAAAGATCTGAAAGAAAGCAGACTCCCGACATTTGTGTATTGTAACAGGAACCAGCACTTCGTTTTAAAAGCCGCTCCTATATGTTGTTCAGTTCCTAGAATCATCAGAGAATTCTCGCTACATTCTTTTATGTTTACCTGAGCTGTTACTATGTAAACCTAACAAACTGAGCAAAACGTCGATTCCCATCACTTAGACAGTGATCTATAATTGGTCCCTTAGACAGTGATCTACACTGGCCAGTGCCTACCAGAAAGAGGCTATCATAGTTATCTTCATTATATTGCAATTTCATCACATTTTGCAAATTAGTGTTATTTCTGAAATATTCTGAAGCCCCCAAAGGCAAAACATTATCTGAGATCCATTAATGATCACAGTGGTAGGGGGTTAGAGAGATGGCTCAGTGGTTAAGACCACTTGCTACTCTCCCAGAGAACCCAGGCAGGCCCAATTCTCAGTGCCCACATAGCAGCTCACAACCATCCCTAACTCAGGTTCCAGGAGATCCAAAATCTTCTTCTGACCTCTACACACACTAGACACACACGTGGTGCACCGACATTCATACAGGCAAAACACCCATACACACTAAACATAAATAGGAATTTTCAACAAGGGGAAATATGCAATATTAAAGTAAAAGTAAAGATATTCACTAATATCACAAATTACTAAAATGGGAAACAAATACACAATACTAAAGGATCAGAGATCCTAGCTTAGCTCTACTTATGATAGCCTAGTTTAGTTAGCCTAGTTAGTATGAGCCCAGGATTTCTTCTCACACAAATTTATTCAATTCCATTCATTGGGACGGAAGATGTAGATTTTTGGAAGACAAAGGAGTGATCTGTGACAACTTCACAAACTAAGCCTTAGATAACAGCTATGTGCTTCATGGTTATTGTGAGGAACATCAAAGGCCAGAGTTTTAGGACAGACACACACACACACACACACACACACACACACACACACACACACACACACACACCCATCTATGCCTGCCCAGAGCCTCTGATTCCTTTAGCTAACCACACAGGGAAGCCAAATCGACAACGCTGCCTTTCATGCTCCAGGAAATCAAATGGCTTCTCCCTCCTCAGTTAATTCATCCCGAAAAAATTGCTCAAGAAACAGTGAAATTCAGCCCAGACTTCTCTCCAGCAATTTGCTAAAAATCTTCTATAGAAAAATACAGAGAGGGGACTTCACACAGAGAACCTTGTCCCTTCTTGACTCCTCCCCACCAGGTCTCTCTGAGCAGTGTCAGAGCTTGGGCACAGAAGGCATAGCCCGTCTCCTGTAGTACCCACTGCAGACAGTGTGAACTGTTACCTTAAGCAAAGCTGGAGTCAAAAACTGGGTTCTAAGTACATTAGCTAACTACTCAGGACCAGACAGTATCAACAACATCAGTCAGCCATTAAAGCCATCTGTATTAATGCCATCCTGGGCTCTCAGCAGCATTCGAGAGCAAGCATTTTCTACTGGGCTGTGGTAGCTAGCCAGAAGCTGCCAGACTGAAACTGGGGGTGGCTGAACTTCTCTATGTCAAACCACAAGCCCTCCTGGCTCTGTTTTCTTCCAGGAGCCTCACTCTGGGCTCCAGATAGAGGAGATATCACACCCCAGAGGGAAACCTTGCTTAGAGTAAGGACAGGGAGCGCTGTCAACCTTCCAATCACATCTCAGATCCCTGTTTACATCACATCTACCATCCGGTGAGCTAAAGTAGAGATGCAGGGAAGAGCCTCTCTGTGCCCTTCTCAAGTGAGGGGCACTGAAGAGTCTGCTCAAAGCTTGTCACTGGAAGAGATGGTGAGTGGGCATCTGTGTACTCAGAATCTCACTAAAACCAAGGTAGGGACAGTAAAAGCAATAAAACTCACACACACACACACACACACACACACACACACACACACAAATGAGGTGAGAGGAAAGGGTTCATTTGGCTTAACACTGAGGGAAATCAGGGAGGAAGTCAAGCAGAAACCGTAAGGGCTGCTTGCTGGATTGCTCAGGCTCATGCTTAGTTGACTTTCTTATACAGTCCAGGGACCGCCTGCCTAGAGAATAGTGCTGCCCACAGTGGGCCAGACCTTCCTAAATCAATTAACAAGTCAGTGCCCCACAGACCCGCCCACAGACCAACCTGATACAGGCAATCGCTTAGTTAAGGATCCCTGCTCAGGTCATTCTGGGTTGTGGCAAGTTGGTATTTAAACCAACGATTACACCACCTTTACCTGAGGCCGCATGTTGGTTTAAATTTTGCTGAAGTGTTGGCTTCTCTCTCACAGGTCACTATATTTTAGGAATGTATAACAGTCACCAAAGAATTTCTAGTTGCTTAATCTCATGAAGATGTTTCAGTGCTCTGCATCTCTGTTCCAATTGGAGTACGTGGCTCTTCTCTCTTAGAAATGCCACGTTCTTTAAAAACATTGCTGTTCTCCAAGGTTCCTCCCTCGGCCTCTAACTTTGTTGTTGTTGTTCGATTGATTGTTTACCTCTTTTTCAATGCCCAGGGAGGCATCTAAGCACACATAGCTCCAGTTCCCACAAGTCATGGCTTCCAAAGCTCTTCTATCCACACGTTGCCTCCGAATGTAAAATGCACACAGCTATTTTCCACATTATAATTCTATAACTAAATAGAAAGCTGTGGCATTGGGTAATAGGGAAGGAAAATATACCAGAAACTTTAGAGAAAAGGTTTCTGAAGTTACATCTCAGAGCAGGGTCAAGTCATCCAACGGGGGAGGCACAGCTCTCCTGCAGTTCATATGACTAGACTGGAGGGCAAGGAAGACTAGAAGATGTAATTGTAACAGTTCTATGTTGGGAAAACATGATTTATGGAGGACTATCAACATGTGGGAAAGCATTCCAAAAATATCCACTGTGGATGCCCAGAGCGCCGCTGCTTTGCTGGGCTTGAGTGTTTTTCTTCCCTTCCTCTGTTTCCCACAGTTCCTGAATTGAGTGCACGGTCAATAGCTGTGTTGTAAACGGACCCCATTACTTAAGAAGTATGCAATGAATTCCCATGATGCTTCTGCATTGTAAGTTTCTGTCCAAACATTAAATTATGGCTCCTCCTTATCTACCACCTAAGAATTTCCTTCTGCCTTGGGGCAGTTTTCTGACTGTGGGTCTTTATTTCTTCCTTATTGGCTCTTGGATTTGTAATAATTCCACTGAGTGTCTCATCTATTTCAACCCAAAGATAATAATTCCCTTTGGCTTTCTTTATATGTTTACTCACTGACTCCACTGTTTTCTTTGGGCATAAGGAACAATTTAAAGGCCCAAACTTACAACATGGTTAAGATTCCACAGCAATCACCCATGATGAGAAATACCATGGGGAAGAGAACAGAGCCTGTGATCACAGCGCCCTTCGTGCCTGGAGTTTTCTATTTGACAGGTGCACCAAGTGGCTTCAGAATTGGTTCCTACTCAGGAAACCTGCTGACCCTCATGCTTCATAGGTGACAAGTGGTTTCTTGGCTTTTACTTTGGCCACGGGAAAAACAAACACATCAAGTATGAGGGTCCAGGATGAGCCAGTCTCTCAGATACCCATCTTGGTTGGGCACACATTTACTCATCTACTCAGTGCTCAGAGCAAATACATCAGAGAAATGCAATTTTCATTAGCTATAGCTCCATTCACACACCACCGTGCTCTGGGTCCTAATGGGTTAGGAGTGGGGATGAGCATCCTGGATCTCTCATTCAAGCTAGAGGCAGTTTATATAGCCCATAATTTAGTCTTATCTTCATGGGCTACTTCATGATCACTCTTAGGTCTCTTACTGAAAGGGAGTTCACTAGAACAGAAAGAAACAGTTGTGTTTTCTTAGATCATTCACCTCCGAACAAGTTGTCCTAGTGAATGGGTTGCCAAGGACGTTATTATTCTTTTGGACTTGTCATGAGGTGGAAAGGACATGTTGAGTTTTCTCTCAAAGAGAAGATAAAAACCATGTGTGCTAATACTGGCTATACATTTCTATCTCCCGATAATCTCTATGGAAATCTAAGCTAAGTCACCTATTCCCCCATTCAAAGCCCAGGGACTTCCACATAAATACATATGTTGTTACTTTTTTTCTCAACTTTTATAACAAAAAATAATGAGAAAGCAGCCCGAGAAAGGAATGAATGTCTCCCGTATCTCTCAGTTGGAGGATACAGTCATCATGGTGGAGAAGAGTTGGAGGCTGGGCTGGGAGGCAGCCGCTCACTTCCATCAGGAAGCACAGAGATAAACACTGGTGCTCAGTGGGCTTCCCAGCTCCTTTCTCCCCCTTTTGTTCAGTCTCAGTCCCCAGCCTAAGTTTGGGTTGGGACTTTTCTCTTCAGTTAACTCTCTAGAAACCCTCACAGTCATTCCCAAATGTTTGTCTCCCAGGTGCTTCCAAATCTAGTCAAGTTGATCATGAAGATGAGTTAACACAGTAGATACCTGAAAGGTATTTATCAATGAACAAATTAATAAGAATGAATAGTAAGTATACTTATTATCATAATATTTTATTGACTTTTTGAGAAATTCATATATGCATACAATATATTTTGATTATATGACCCCTAACTCCTAATCTGTGCTTTTAAAATGGATCTATATATCTCAAAAACCAGTAAGGGCCAGCAGAGATGGTTCAGTGGATAAAAGCACTTGCCAAGCAAGCTTGGGGACCTGAACTGGATATTATAACTCACAAAAGGGTGAGAGAACAGACATTAAAAAGTTGTTCTCTGACCTTTCTTATATATACATATTCCTCACTGCCACCACACACACACACACACACACACACACACACACACACCCCACATCCACATATACACACACCACATCCACATTCTATTCATACACCATGCATATACACACCGCCTCATACACACACACACACACCACATCCACATATACACACACCACATACACATTCTATTCATATACCATGTATGTACACACACATACCACACACATATACAAATACCACAGACAGAAATAATAATAATGATAATAATAATAACAATAATAATTAAGAAACAGAGGAGCATCTCTAGTTATAGAATGCACTCAGACATCTCACTAGAGCTCAGCTATTGGACATTTTTGGCTGTAGAAATTGGACTTTCGCCATTGGATTACTGATAGTCTGTCCATTTGTTTCCTACACGCATCCTAGGAAACCACCAATTCCCAGTCCTTCCTGTGTAAGCCAAAGTCTTCATCTTTGCCTTTTTACAAGTTGATAATATGAATAGCCTATACACCAAGTGAGCTTTGATTTACTGTTAGAAAAATCACATGATCTGCAAGTGATTCTCCTAAACACATTCTTACTCCCAGAAGAAATTCAAGTGCAATTTTCCAGAGTCTCCCAACAGCAATCCAATCTCAAGCCCAGTGAGAGCTTCCCAGGGCCATCTCGCACACCTGCTGAACATCTTGGCCATGTAGTTAATATTGTCATTCTCTATTATGAAGTTGGAAATTGTGCCAAGGGTGGATGAAGGAACTTCCACAGTCAACCAATTAGCACAAGCAGAACTTGCCTTTCCCTGACAGCTTAGTTTGAGACTCTGTTATTAACTCGCAGGTCACTCTGACCAGTCAGTGTTGAAGAATGAACATTAATTCTGCATGTTTTGATAGCTTTCATCAGGGAAGAAGAGAACATCAGACAAGGAAAGAAGCAAAATAGGCCATCACTATTTGTGTCCCTTAAATCCTTACATCCATTTCTAGTGTTCTATAGATATTTGTACCTTGAAGATGATCTTGGAGTTGTTCCACAATGCACAAGCATCCGTCACAGCACCCATCCACACAGGCACCACATGCCCACACTCAGAGGGCCACTTGCTTGCGCTTTAGACAATGATGTAATGCGGTCCCCTCATGTCTGATGCCATGATGAAGTACACTCAGACCTTGGAATACCTGCAAAAACGAGAACAGAGACTTGATCCACCCAAGTCCACAGTTCTGGAAAAGTCTCTAAATGTACTAACCTTGCCTTTTGGCTTCTGCAGTCTGTTTTTGGCTAACTGTTCTTCTGACTGAGGTGTGTGAATGGAGGATGTGGTTTTCTGTGCTTAAAAGCTCACCCTGAACTAAGCCACTACCCAAAGACTATACATGGACTGACCCTGGACTCCAACCTCATAGGTAGCAATGAATATCCTAGTAAGAGCACCAGTGGAAGGGGGAAGCCCTTGGTCCGGCCAAGGGTGGACCCCTAGTGAACGGGATTGTTGTGGGGGGGGGAGGGGTAAGGGGGGGGAGGAGGGGGAGGGGAATACCATATAGAAGGGGGGGGGGAAGTTGGGGGGATGTTGGCCTGGAAACCGGGAAAGGGAATAACATTTGAAATGTAAATAAGAAATACTCAAGTTAATAAAAAAAAAAATAACTCACCCTGAGAAAGTCTTAGGACTGCGCTGAGGTCCTGAATACACAGTACAGTTACCAGCAGGACAATTAAAGACCTCCTAAAGGCTTGAACCCATGTCCAAGTAGTCTTCTCTTGTGGATACCCCAACAGCAGTGGACATCGAATGGGCCAAAACAATTTTGGGCCTGACAGATCTGGAGAGGTTTTCCCTGTCATCATCAGTTGTGAGCTGGTCTATAGCTTGTGAGAATGACTCTTACATATGCCAGAGTTGAACAGAATTAGCGCTGAACTGACCCGGTCTGTGATTGGCTCTGTGTTGGCTTATCCAAGGTGGCTATCCATTGTGTATATGTGAGCTCCAGGCTGCTCAGAACCCCAGACTGCACTGACCCATTTCAGTTTTTGAGTTTCATTGGCCTAGTCTCTGTTCCTTGTGAAATGAATCCTGGCAAAGGCCAGAGAAGGAGTTTTTTAGGAGGTTGGGTCAATAGTGATGGCTAATATTACAGGATTCAGAATTGCCTGGTATTTAAACCTCTGACCATACCTGTGAGGGCGTTTTTTGTTTGTTTGTTTGTTTTTTTTTAAAGAGAATTTTTTTAATTATCTTATTTATTTAAGTATACTGTAGCCATCTTCAGACACACCAGAAGAGGGCATCAGATCTCATTACAGATGGTTGTGAACCACCATGTGGTTGCTGGAATTTGAACTCGAGACCTCTGGAAGAGCAGTCCATGCTCTTAACTACTGAGCCATCACTCCAGCCCAGGAGTTTTTTATATTAGGTCAGTTGAAGTAGGAAGGCTTACCTTGACAGTAGGTAATAACATTCCACAGGCTGGGGCTCCAGCTGAGCTCTGGCATTCATTGCCTTCTCCTTCCTGACCCTAGAACCAATGTTCTTGCCACCATCAGAGGCAGTATCCCTTCCCATTTAAAGACCCCCTTATCGCTTTTTTTTGTCCCAGTGATGAGAAAACTAAGATTAATCTAGACAGTAGCTATAGCAGAGCTAGCTGTGGCTGGATTAAGTAGGATCTGGTTTGGACTTATAATTGACTCATCTACAACATGAGCTTATTCTTTGGAGGGCTCTGGATTGATTAGTCAGAGTTGGGTGATATTCCACGGTTAGTGGGTTTTGTCTCGGCATTGCAAGGGCTGCTAACAGGGCTTTGGGCTGGTACATTGGATTGAACCAAGAGCTATTTTGTATCTAACTTCCTTGAAGCTAGACTCAGCTTGGCTTTGGGGGATGGTGATGGTATTAATGTTCCTGGGTTGAACAGCTCTGACCATTTCTGGGCTGAAGCTGTAGATTGTCAGGCCTCTGGGATTCCTCATGACGCCTTCCTGGTGACTGCTCCTGAGCCTGGGCTTTGCTTGATCACTAGTACTTTTGTTTATCCCACCACCAAAGCCAATATGGCTCAGATTTTTCAGAAATTCTGTTGTTCCAGATGATAAATTGCTTCTGATAAATATTCTCCTGGCCTTTTTACACACACAGTGTGTGGTCCAGGGACTAGTGAGAACCTACAAATAGTGGACTTATTCAATTGACATGAAATGTGACACAAATGTGTTAGATTTGTCCATATTGTTGGCAGCTGTTTATAAGAGAAAAAATTTAAGTTTTATCCTGTCTGTACTTGTCTGCAGCCCTTTTTAGAGCCTTTGTCAATAACTCAAGTAGCATGTTGATGCCCAACGAGATTCCGGGAGGATTAGATAGCAGCTTGAGAGAGTAATGCAGAACCTAGCAGGTGTCTGACAGCTTGGCACATGGATCATGGGAGGGAGGGGGTCCACAGGGAGTGCATCAGTAAGAAGCTGCTACTTCTGTCTAGAGGCAATTTCTCTAATCTCTTGAAAGACAGAGACTAGAGATTTCTGGAATTCTTAAGTACTTTTCCTATGGAAGGTAAAACATCTGAATAGTCAAAAACTACCTCCTTGTTTCTTATCACCTGGAAAGGAAGAGGTTCACTTCCCACTGACACAGCACAGGATCACGTCCCTTGCTCATCTCCACTGGAATACTCCCAAGTGAAATGACACTTGTCAGGTTAATGGGGGTTCCCAGGGCTTGTTCTCCTGATGTCCACAGTACATGGACTGTCTAGACTCTTTCACACCCTGGCTTCTACCCTGGCTGGAAGGGAGGAGAAAGAAGAGGAGAATGAAGAGGAGGGGGAAGGAGGGGGAAGGAGGAGGAAGGGGAGGAGCAGGAAGAGAAGGAGAAGGAAGAAGAGGAGGAAGATAAAAAAGAAGAGGAAAAGGAAGAAAAGGAAAAGGAGGAGAAGGGGGAGGAGAAGGAAGAGGAAAAGGAGAAGAAGGAAAAGGGGAAAAGGAGAAAGAGGAGGAGGAGAAGGGACAGGAGGGGAAGGAAGAGGAGGAAGAAGGAAAAGGAAGAGAAGGAAGAAGATGAAGAAGAGGAAGAAGAGAAGGAGGAAGAAGAAGGAGCAGCAGAGGCAGCAGCAGCAGCAGCACACTGGGGGGTGATCCTCTTGGATCAAAAGGCCTCTTTGCAAAATCATGAAAGAGGCATGGCAGCTGGTACACTCCAATACCTGGATGACTCCAACTACTTCTCTGCCCTCTCCAGGGCCAGTTATCCTTGGTGGGCCACACTCTTCTATCCTCCCCACTTCTCACATATTTTGAATGAAATCTCCCATGCTCAACCTAAGCCTTTGCCTGTCCTACACAATGGTGTTTTGGGGCCTCAGGGAGATCTATCAGCGACCAGATGTTCTCTCCCAGGCTGACCTTCTAGACCACTCCCACCCCATAATATTCTCAAGGCATTCCTCTCCCATCCAATCTCTTAAACAGCTCAGAGACCACCCAGGGCATGTGAATGAGATGTTCTTAACCCCTGGTTCCTCCTGTCCCTTGCTTCCCTGCAGGAACGTGTAAACCCTCTCCCCCCAAGTCTCAGAACTCTTTCTTTATTACACTATCCCCAAGTTCCTTCTCGTCCTGGACCAGTGCCCCCCTCTCCCAGTTTTCCAGCCTTCATTGGTCTAGCTGGTTTCCGTAGATTTATTTCCCCTCCTCTTTCTTATCACAGAGCTTGGTGGGGCCAAGATGGGTTTTCCTTGTTTAAGGCAGAAGAAAAATATAGAAAAAGCAAACATAATCAGTTAGAGTATATTTATTTCCCCTAATTATTTTTTCCTGCAAACAGTAATTCTAAAACTGTGGGTGCTAGCAGGTAGTACCGGAAGACAGCTTCATGGACAAGCAAGTCTGGGAAATGGTCAAATCATTTTTTTTCCCTACAGAAATTCTCCAGTGTTTAAAGTGATAACAGGCATGTATTAGTTATCTGTTGATTGCACAACAAACCATCCCAAAGCCAGGAGCTCAGAACACAGGCAAACATTGTCTCCCGTTTTCCAGGGTTGGGAGTCAGCAGAGGGCCAGGTCAGGTGCCTGCTTAGGTGTCAGAGGCTGCAGTCACCTGAAGGCTTGGCAGGCACTGGAGAATCAGTAGTGAAACAGTTAATCCTCAAACATGTCACCAGGGTGGGTGTTAGCTGTTGGTGGGGGGTGGCAGTGTCAAGCCACATGGGGCTTCTCCACAAAGGCCCTGGGTGGGGGTGGGGGAGTTTCACAATGCACTACTGAGCATCTAAAGAAGTGATCCAAGGGAAGTTACATGCCCCATATCTGTGCCTCAAACAATCAGACACCATCAATTCTGCACTGTGAACTATGTCACTCACACATCACTCTATGTGGAAGGTGTGTGAACTGAGGCTGGGTGACTCTGGAGATCACCTCAGGGGGAACTAGTGCAAGTCACTAAAAAAGTGCTTATTTGAAAACACAATCAATGATTAATAGATTATTCCAAGATACTGGAATTCTATGATGTGTGCTTTGGAGGAAATTTGCCAGGGTGGCCATGATGAGGAGTAAAAGACTTGGGTGTGCCTATCTAGAAGAGCCTGAAGCTGGGACAAGAGTGCACATTGACTTGGGATCTTCAGAGGGGGTGGGGAAGTTAGACCTTGCGTCCTGTGGGAACTGGGACTCGAACTAAGGAAGACCCTTCAGTCTAGAAAGGCAAGCACAAGACTCTTGTACAGTACTTAATTCCCTCAACTGTCTGTAGCTTTGAAAGCTGTTTACCCTCACAGTGCTTCAACAAAGATGGGGAGGGAAAAACAAAGTTCGCAGGCAGAAAGAAGAGTGGTTACCGCAGACTCCCTTAAACGTGGAGATGAGGACAGTCTAGACGCCTTGGCTGCTCCAAGCCTCAACGACTACACTTGGTGGCATTGTATGTGCAGATTCAACCAGAGCCCTTTATGATCATAAAAATAAAATAATAAAAATGAAAAATAAATCTATGCACGATCTCTTGGTGGCTCGGATTGCAAAGGCCTTGTGCTTCATTTGCACAAAGGCTCATGTTTGAAAAATCCCGACCTAGAGTTGGAGCCACCCTGCTTGAAGGAAATGAGTTTTCATCAAATGTTTACAGCGACGGTATCCGCAGATGCAGAAGAATAAAACAGAAAGAAGGCATCGGGGATGGGGGGTAGAGAGGATAAAGAGGTGGCCATGGTTAAGGCAAGAAAGGAGACGAAAAAGAAGGGTTAGTTAAAGACGTGCAGCTCACCTGATAACGTTTAAGATTTATCCACTGCCAAAAGTCCCCACCCAATTCTGCCCCAGCCAAGGTCTGGTAGACCCCAACATTTTCGCCGCCCTTGGCCACAAGATGGCACTCTTTGGACTTTTTCACAAAAAAAAAAAAAAAAAAAAAAAAAAAAAGGAAAGAAAGGAGGGGAGAAGGGGAGGGAGCAAAGAGACCGCACTGCCCCAACCAAGAACAATTTGAAAACCCACCCCATCATACTTAAAATCTAGGACAAAGAGCCGTCGGGACGGAACTGCTTCGACTGCAAAGCTTCGAGCGCAGCTTGGGAGCCGCCTGGTGGCCCGAGCCCGAGAGCTCCACAGAGCAGAGCGCCCTGGGGTCCCTGAAACTCGAAACCCGGGCGCTGAACCGGCGGAAACTAAAGCGAAATCCTTGAACTTCTCTGGACAATTGCTTCCGGGCGTTTGCAGAGAGCCGAGGGACCTGACGGGAGCCCAGGCCGCGTATGGCGCGCCCCTGATGTCCCACGGACGCCAGCGAGGCCAGCGCTCCAGCTGCAGCATGGACCGCGCGGGGCGCCTGGGCACGGGCCTGCGGGGACTCTGCGTGGCTGCGCTCGTGCTCGTGTGCGCCGGACACGGGGGCCGCCGAGAGGACGGGGGACCAGCTTGCTACGGGGGATTCGACCTCTACTTCATCCTAGACAAGTAAGTGCCTGGAGGATGCTGCTCTTGAGGGACAGTCCCTAGGGCGCACCACAGCTGGCCTCTGGTCCGCAGCTGCGGGGCGTCCTGACTTCTTAGCCTGCTTTCTTTACTGTCTCTGGCTGGGGCTTGTGAGTCCAAGAAGGATGCAGTTGGCTCTATTTGTCTTACTGCTTCCCACCTTGGGGAAAAGGAATTGCAACCAGAAGTAGAATTTGCAGAAACCTCCAAAATTAGAGGCGAGGATACTCTTCAGAATTAGCCATCTGTTTTTCCAAAATGTAAAAATAAAGTCTTTGTTCTTGTGGCATGATGCCTGACGACCCTGGCCACTTGTGGAAGTCCAAGGCACGGATTCTCCACCTCTGGGGTTCCAACTAGGTTTTTTTTGTGTGTGTGTGCAGACTTCACCCTCTGCTTTAGGCTCTAAACACCATTCTGTCCCCTACCCTATACACAGATGCCTAGTACACAGCCACTCTTCTGCCAGAGTGGTGTCAACCAAAAATGCTTTCAAATCCTGGCAAATGTCCCCAGCACCCTTTGCCTTCAGAACTGAGATGTAGGTAAATTTGGGCTGTTGGTTTTTGACTGATGGGCTGCCAGGGAAACCAGCAAGATTACTCCTTACTAAAACGAGCTTTGCTTAAGGAAGAACTGAGTTAAGGCCAGTTCGACACTTTCCAGATCCCTACGGGGTTGCCAAGCCACAACAGTCACACATCGCAAGTCAGTTCCATGCGATCTGCTGAAAAGCAGCTACAACAATAAAAAAGTCCCTCAAGATCCGGGTGCCTTAGATCTGTGCCGGTGCCAGCAGAGGCGCTTGCAGCTACAGTGGTGGGGAGGTGGATTTCACAGACTGGAAAATATTTGGGAGTTGGAACAAGAGTCCTGAAAAAGAAGCTGGCCGCTGGACACTAAATGTGCTTCCCAGTTGCTGCTGGGGTTTGGTTTTTCCGTAGAGGCTGTTTTGAACTCCAGATACTTTGGATAAAAAAGTGAGGTCTCTTTCTTACAGATTTATGAGAAGGTGGATACAGAAAAATCAGGCCCGGGGCTAAGAACTGGAAAATCTTTTGTTACTTTAGCAGGTGGGCGCCGGAGTTCCTGGGTCAGGGAGACTCTGGGACTGTGTCTGGAACCCACGGTGCTCCCCATTGTGCCTCTCTCGGGGAACTTTGGGGGCTGGATCTCTGCCACCATCAAGCAGGGTGCTTGCCTAGAATGCACCAAGCCCCAGCACCACAAAACCCTTAAGCTCACTGTGATGGTGGTGGTGCACGCCTGTATCCCTGCAATTGGGAGGAATTCAAGGTGATCCTGGGCTCCTAGGCTGCATAATGGGTTTGAAGCCAACCTGGGTTACTTGAGTCTGTCTCATGAAACAAACAGTAACAACAGAAGCCATGGCCCCAGACATCCCAAGAGACCCACAGGGAAACCTGAGCAAACAAAAATCACTGTTTCCCCAGAAGACTGCCTGGGTGCTGTGAACATAGCCTGGAGGCCTAAATCTATAATTTGTACTGAACTTTTTGGTCCAATTTCTAAATGGTATTTCTTCAGGTGATGGAAAGGACTCAGCAGAATCATCTTAGGATCATTTCTGGGGTGTGGGGCCGTGCAACTAAGTCAAAAGGTGTAATTTTTTGAAAGGAACAGTGAAGGCATGCTTTCTCTGCAAAGATTTAAAAATACTAGAAGGCAAATCACTGAAAACAGCGTGGAAAGGTTCAAAGGGTATGTGGACAAGGACTCTCCGTGTAACCCCAGGCTTACATCTTATAGAGAATGGCAGGAACACAGAAGCCTGGAAGACTAGGGGGGATTCAAATAGATAAGCTCTGCGCTCTTGTGGGGTGCGCAGTATAGGTGAAATACGACATACTACTAAAGCTTTTGCACCCCAACTTCCTCTCTGAAGACTACTCTTGGTGTGGAAAAGCTAACTAGAAAATAGCTTTATGTCTTATTCTCCAAAGAAGAAGATCTAATTGTTAAAGCTAATATATTAACAGAAACATTCTGATTCACTAGCAATTAAAGGGGTGTGTGGGGGCGGGCGCAGTTGTCCTATTACGCATGCAGAGGCTTTTAAGGCATTACGACGTCCAGCAATGGCTGCCTGTGACCTGTCTTGCTTGGGACAGTGTGAACTGGTAGTCTTTGTGCACTTGAACTGCATGGTAGAATTTTCGAGAAGAGCAGAAGTGCTTCGTGCTCCTGCTGTCCAGAACAGTAGCTACTTGCCATATGTGCCCTCCCATGCAAATGAGGATGTGAACTTTTAATTTTGTTTAAATTAAATGGTCCCATGTGGCTGCCATGTGAGTCGTGGATGAGAGGATGCATCGGCAGGAAGTATCATGTGCTCTTAGCACATTGAAGGTTCTTCCTTTTCATCCAACAAGTCTTTATCTTAAGAAAAAAATGCATTAGAAAAAGATCCCCTTCCTGTGAGTCTATGGTAGGGCTGTTTAGAGTAAAAAGCCGAGAATTACCTAAATGCCCAACAATGGGATTGAAGTCAGATCTGAAATATGCAATGTGCTGTACACTCATTGCAGACTGTGTGTGTTTGCAAGATATTTTAGGAGAAATATATAATACTTACACTATTATGTTTCCAAACATTGTGTGCATTCCACCTTTGTAAGGAGCGAGGCCAGGCTCGATGCCAACACTTGGGAGACCAAGGCCAACCTGAGCTAAGTAACTAGATTCTGTCTCAGAGCCGAGCAAAACAAAGCTAATGTGTGTGTGTGTGTGTGTGTGTGTGTGTGTGTGAGAGAGAGAGAGAGTGTGTGTGTGTGTGTGTGTGTGTGTGAGTGTGAGTGTGAATGTGTGTGAGTGTGTGTGAGTGTGTGTGATGTGTGTGTGAGTGTGTGTGTGTGAGTGTGTGTGGGTGTGTGTGTGTGTGTGTGTGTGTGTGTGTGTGTGTGTGTGAGTGTGTGTGGGTGTGTGTGTGTGTGTGTGTGTGTGTGTGTGTGTGTGTGTGTGTGTGTGTGTGTGTGTGTGTGTGTGTGTGTGTGTGTGTGTGTGAGTGTGTGTGTGTTGTGTGTGTGTGTGTGTGTGTGTGTGTGTGAGTGTGTGTGTGAGTGTGTGTGAGTGTGTGTGAGTGTGTGTGTAGTGTGTGTGTGTGTGTGTGTGTATGCGTGGGTGTGTGTTTACTTACTGTTAGGATAGCACTCCTCTTCAGAAGCTAATAGTTTTAACTTCTGAAGTTCCAAGTTTCTCTACAGTTTCTCTACGTACCAGTTTTATGCTCAACAAAATGTGATTTTGAATTCTTAAGGACTGTGTGGAGAGAGGTTGTGGTCAGTGGACTGAGTTCTCAGCCCCTGGCTATTAAGAAAGAAGCTACCCCCTTTCACACTTAATTCTAAGCCTCTAACTTCCTATCATTGTCTTTCTGGGGTATTTTTGTGCTGAATGAAAGCTTGCTAGAATTTCTACATCGTATGCACACGTCCAGCTTGCCAACTACAGCCGGGCGAATGAGTCAATGCGATTTGGAAGTCCAGAGCTGGAGAACAGACCACAGGCAGGATAGCAGACAGGCAGCAGGGCAGTCCCGACAAAGTCCTCTGTCCTGGAAAGGAACTCCCCAGACACTGCTGTGCATCCCAAGACCGCAGCAAAGTGGGAAGGGAAAGAATGCTGACTGGGTTTGTGTTCGGGCCTCTGAGACCCTTGGCTGCTGGTTACAGGCAGAACAGTGGCCACAGGGAAGCGAGTCTGTGGCCACTCTCCCCACCTCTGCAATGCCCTTCCCTCCTGCAGTCAGTTCTCTTTTCTCTGGCGTTTTCAAAGCTCGGCTCATTTCAGCCCTGAGCAGGATGCATCTCTGGCCTGGAGGGAGCCCAGATTATATAGTTAATGGAACGTCATGTTTTCTCAACCAGGAGCAAAGACCATATAATGATAACCCAGAACACCACAGTAACACAATAGGGCGTTATTAAGAGCTCTGGCAATGGGGCCGCACAGGGCTCTACACTGATGGAATTTCATGTTTATATAAACATGCTTTTCTGGTTAGAGTTGGGAAGAGTAGTTTGCTGGGAATTCAATCAGGGATTTGAAAAGTCAGACTTGGAAGGCCCTGTCTAGAAAAGAACAAGAGTCTCTCTTACGTCTCCCGGTGGGTCTTCAGGACCCACCATGGATGTGGACGTATACTCCCTTCCTGGCAAGGTCCTTTGACACTGAAATGTGCATTTTCATGCCACGTATTAATCTTCTTTATGTAAAGGGAGAGGAGGATTTTCCATCTCCAGTCTCAGGGAAGCACTGGCCATGATACATGGGCCATAAAGACTTCAAAAACAGAACACTGAGAAGAGGCCATGGGATGAGGGCGGGGCGGGCTACAGAACAAGACTTAACTTTTTATTCCACCAGTGTTTCTCTCTCTCTCTCTTCCCCCAAACAAAGGAAGCTCACTTTCTCAAACTCTCATTGGGCATTCCAAGGTTGTACTGATCTGCAGGGCTGTGAGGGAGTGTGGCACCCTAGGGACATGGGCACGCACATAACGGATACAGATAGATGTTTGTCCTCCTGGACTGGAATCTCACTAGGTAGACTGTGGTTTTCCTGGAAGAGACCTGGGTTTCCAACAAACGTACACAGGAAATGTTGAAAGTCCGAAGTTCAGAGAGCTTCTCAGACCCACATGCTTTCACAAGAGACCGAGGATCATTGTCTACACGATGATCGATCCCTGGTCTGTAGATGGGAGAGAGTTTTGTTCACCCCGCTGGGTTAGAACTGCGCAGAATCAGGACTAGACCCTGACAGAGCAACAGAGCAGGACATTTTTGCTCCCAGCTCCCAGCCTGGTTCCTTCTGCTCATCTCGACCCAGCACCATTGGGCTGTAATGAGAAGCACATGGCGGTGCAGCCAGCGAGATCCAGTGGGTTCCAGGAATTGAAAATCCCTGCACCAGCGTTTCAGTAAATCGTGGAACCCAAGCAGTTAAGACTTTAACTGTGGAGCAGCTGCTAGGCCGCTGTTCACCAGTTGCTGCTAGTAGGAAATTCTGCATGCTCCTGCCAACACCCCTCCCACCTCCTAGAGACCTGGGGCTGGTGTTCACACTCTGGGGTGTGGTCAGTATTCTGCACTTAAAGGTCCAATGGCTTAGGAGCTTGTTCTGATTGGTTTTGACGGAAAGGGGAAATTTAAGTTTGCAGATGTGTCAAGGCACACAGATGTTGTTTGCTTTCTGAAATGCCTTGGAAGGTCCTTTAGAGGAAGGAGAACATAAAACTAGCACCAAGCGAGGGGAGTGGGGTGCATTAGAGCATACCTTGGACGAGCACAGCAGTAGCCTTAAAAGACACCAGAATGAACATCTCTCCAGGGCCAAGACTTTACTCCGTTCAAATGTTTCAGCAGTTTGGTTCCTATTTAAAGAGGGCCTATCAGGCCTGGTGACAGTTGGTAGGACTGCCCACAACTAGGGAGGCTTGGTGTGTAGACACAAACTAAGGAGGACGGAAGTGTTTTTGTTTTGTGTTTCTGTCTGGGTGAGTAATTTATCTCTACTTCTCTTAACTCTGGAGACCTGGGAAAACTCGGAGTTACGCTGAGAATAGAGTCCAGAGGGGCTGGAAGAAGGCATCTGACCTGTAATTATAACCATAATTATCTCCCGGCACTCTGGGGATGACCTCTGGCATCCCTTAGACAAACAGAACTGACACACAAACGCAGATTAGACTTGCCTTACGCTAACATAAATGGGTGCCTGACCAGACTTAGCCACTTGTACTCATTTAATTATTCCACAGCACAAGACAAAGAGGATATTTGGACATTCTGACATGGTTTTCAGACACGCCAAGTTCTCATTGAAAAAGCCATTCGATTTCTTCCATTACAGTTGGCTTGTTCTTTTCGGGTACTTGGCATAGCTATGTTCTCAATATGATCAAAGTGATTGGAGTGCTTGGCCCAGCAATGAAAGCCCGGATAACACAGTGCCTACAGCAAGCCATGTCCTGTCTCAGGAGGTGCAAAGAAGACTGAAGCCGGAAGCCATCTGGACTGGTGGCCTTTTAGGCAGAGGACATTAGAAGGACTCTGGGAGTCCAAAGCTGCAGGCTCCAGTACGGATTTGGGGCAGGGCAGGAAAAGTCAAGTTTAGAACAGCAGGAAAAACAAGTGGCAGTCACGGCCTGGCTCCCTGCCAGGCACTATGGTATAAACGGGGCCTGTACAGGCCTGTCTATAAGCCTTTGCTGTCCCCGTAACATCTGAACAGTCACTGCTGCCGCTTCACTGGTGGCGAAACTGAAATGAAGGCCGAGACGACTTTAAGTGGTAAAGCCAACCTCAATCCCGAGATGTACTCAAAAGATGCAAAGACTGAGATGTCGAAAGAACATTCAATCAGTCAGGAGACAAGCTAGGTTATGCTGTGGTGAGGAGTAGCCTTCAAGTCCTAGTGACAAGCTACACTCACGGCTGTCCTGGGAGCTAGGGCCCTTGGAGAGGCCCTTCTCCATCACAGCTGCAGAGGAAGCAAATGCTGAAGGAGAGAAGTGACTCAAGTCCTTCCGCTCACAGCCCACTGGCCCAGACTGGTCATGTGTCCTCACCTTGTGGAAAGGGACTGAAGACATGTGTGCCAGAGGGAAGAAATGCCAGAAAAGTGTGGGCATTTGCAGCCTCGGCTGCAAGCATAATTACATAGTCTGGAGGCCTGCATAAGCAGAATAGCAGCTAAGATGGGAGAAGGAGCCAACACGTCTGGAGGGGGTCCTTTCGGAGCCAGATCTGGGTATATTAATCAATCGGAAGTTACTACCTACCGGCATAGCATTTCGGATCTTCCTGGGAGGTGGCGATGCCTTTCCATTCTTCCCTTCTCCAATCCCCTCCATACTTAAAATAAAACGATTAATGCCATGGGTATTAAGAACGTTTACTCAGTCAGGGCAAGCTATCTCGTTTTTGCTGTGGTGGTGAGCAGCCTGCAAGCCTCAGTGACAGGCTACATTCGTGATCGCATGGAAAGGGGAATGAGAAGCCAGACACGGCTCTCTGTCACCTAAGTGTTACGTGAGCGTATTTGAAAGACAAGAATTCCTCTGTACGTGATTGGTGGAATCTAAGGGAATTTGACAGGCTGGACAGTGAGTACAGTCCTCATACACTGGGGTGGCAGTGTTAAGAGAGTTCCCACACAGAGGCCAATTTAGAGCTTGACCTTGGAGTGTCTGCTGCCACCCGTGTTTCTTGATGGAGATGCAATCGTCATAGTTAGTGAGATAGTTTTTCATTATGAAGGAATGGAGAACATGAAATGTCATTAATTAATTAATTGTTAATATCATGATTATTCCTGGCCATTGTGATAACCAGGAATTAATAGATGCCTCTACACTGATCTCTAAGCGGCACCAAGTAGAGGATCTGCTTTGCAGAGAACCCCTGATAAGGGCTGAATGGCAGAGCAGCACAAGCTAAGCTTCTTGCTTCTGAGGCTCGAGAGATGGCCCCCTGGCTAAGAATGCTTGCTGCTCTTGCAGAGGATCTGGGTTTGATTCCCAGCACCCACGTGGTGGCTCGCAGTCATCTGTAACTCCAATCCTAAGTATTCTGATGCTTCTGCAGTCACCACACATGGGGCACAAGACATCCATGCAGAAACCCATCCCCTGTCCCCAACAAAACTAGTTATTAATTTTTAAAAGTGTTTAAAAGCTTGTCGATTCCTAGCACGGAAGGATTCCTCCACGCAGGAGAAGAAGGCATCAGGAGGAAATGGACCAGTGACAAGTGCTGACTGTGGAAGGGAGGATGTGACAGCAATGGGTCCCACCCACTCTTGGTCCAGGCTTCCCTGGAGCAGCGCTCCTGTTTTACAAACACTCCTCAGATGGCTGTGGTGTGAGACCCTCACTCTCACCGTAGGCTGTGAGGCTGAGCAGAAAGACAAGAGCTGCCATGCAGCAGCAGTGGCCGTCCTCCCTGCCGGGGAGCAACCAGCATGCTCCTCCAAACTGAACTCCAGGGAGAGTTCTTCCCTGAATGAGAGAGGCCACCAGGATGTGGAAAAGGAGAACTGGTGTAGCAGCTCAGCCGTTTCTTGCCTGTTAGTGTTGACAAATCTTACTTTGCACACACACATACAAGCCACGATGCTCATAACTAGGGCAGTCCTTGGCTCCTTTCCCATCAAGACTCCAGAGCTAACCATGCGTGTTTACGTGAGGGATAGGGGAAACAAAGCCTCAAACATAGGGGTTATGAATGCCAACTTTGGGATTAGACAACTCCAGCTTCAAACCTCACCTCAGTGTTGGACCAAACACTATGAACTTGGGATTTTGAATCAGTTAATCTCTCTGAAGCTTGGTTTGTCCTGTTAATAAAACAAATGCACACCAGGTGACAAGGGGTGGTGGTGATAAAGATGGTGGTGCTGATGTTGATGGTGGTAACACAGTGATGGTGACAGGTAGTGGTGAGAGAGATGAGGGTGACAGGGATGATGGTGGTGATGATAATGGCAGGGATGACAGTGACGGTGACAGGGATGATCTTAATGGTGATGCCAGTGAAGGAGATGATGGGGGTCATGATGCTGGCAGTGATGAGGTGACGATAATAGTGATGGTGGTCACGGTGATGTTGGTGACAACTAACACAAGAGAAATGCTGTGGTCCTCTAACAAGTGAGTCCTCCCTATCTTCCAAGCGATGAGATCATCTGCCCGAGTAGGAGGCATATCATATCTGTTTATTTTCCCTCCTCTTCCTCCTCCTCCTCTATCTTTTCCTCTCTCTCTCTCTCTCCCTCTCTCTCTCTCTCCCTCTCTCTCTCTCTCTCTTTCCATGTGTGCACGCACACGTGTGTGTGTGCGTGTGTGCTTGCGTGTGTGTTGTGACAGGAACTCATGTAACCCAAGCTGGCCTTCAACTCCCCCTGGCACTCCTACTTCTGTAATCCTAGTGCTGGGATTACAGGCATGTGCCATCACGCCTGGCTCAGGGATGTGTCATTTCCATTCGCTGTTTATGAAACTATGCTAAGCCTTAGGAATTGTAGAGCCCAAGGAGTCCAGTTCTCAGGGAGCTCAGGGTTCAGTAGAGCCAACAAAGCAAGAAAGACTGCTAGCAAAATTATGTGGCTTGATAGGAGAGGGACTTTTGCAGGCTTCGGAGAGGAGGAAACTTTGGCCCAGGAACATGGCGACTGAGTGAGATTTTGTCAGATGTTAAAGAAGCAATGTGCAAGAAAGCCAAGTGACACATACTCTGTCCTGTATGACTGGGGGAAACCTTAGAAAGAATTTTCATTCTATCCCTCCAGCAGTAAGTTTGAAGATTAGTAATTAATTTTGTTTTTTTAAAGATTGGGAGTTTCTGAGAACAATGGCGGCCAGCATATGTCTCTACTGGATATATATCGATCACCTGTTTTTGTGGTGGGGACAGAGACAAAAGAATAAGGGAGTCCGGAAACTCTTTGTTTTGAGGAACAGGACTTGAGCGGGTTGTGTGGGAGACAGAGCTGCATTGGGAAGAAGCGGGTTTCAGAAAGCGAGAGAATCTTGTCAGGGACGGGGAAGGTCTGAGCATGTAGGGCAGTTGGGTGGAGACTCTAAGTAGGCGGCTTTCCTGCAGCCTTAGGACTGAAAATCAAGCCTTGGACATTGTTAGCCCAAGGGTAGCAATTGATTGGGTGCAAGTAATAATCAATATAAAGATAATAATATAAGGACTTCAAAACGTCAGGAAGAGGTGCAGTTTGAAGAAGATGGCCAAAGTCCAGTCCAGAGGAATTGTCAACAGTTGTCCAGGAAAAGGAGAAACTGTACTCGTCCTCGCCAAGGCATGGCAGGGTGGTGGGGAGAGGGGCAGTGCCGGGCTGTAGCACTGGGGAAGGAGTGGGGTGAGCCAGGTGAAAGGTCGCCATCTGGGACATTTGTCTCCTAAGTCACCTCTTCCTGTGGTTCTGGTATCAAAGGGTGATGCTTCCCATAAGCTGTGCACTTTGGCTGAAGACCTGGGAGTAATTCTTCCTCACACTGCAATGCCACGTGTGTATGTACCCACAGCAGACCTGGGCCCTCCCATTCTCCACAAGGCTGTCACTTTAGCTCAGGTCTCCACCATGTTACCAGTTTGGTGAAATCTTGCCCAAACTGGTCTACCTCATCCATCCCGCTTCCTGGAACTCTAGAACCAAGTCAGTCTCGTTTTTGTTTGGTTTGTTTTGTTTTTTAACACAAATCTAACCTCGACAACTTCCCTAAGCCCCACCTCTCATACACACTCTGAACACAGGTAACGCTCTTTCAGGACCAACTGTGAATGCCTTGGTAAAACACTAGGGACTTTTATTGCTGTGGTCACCATGTAGTCCCCAGGTTTCACTTCTTACCACATCCCACACCTTTTAAACTTACAATGAAATGGCTGTGCGGGTTCCACAGCTAAGCCACGCCCTTTAGCTGCAGAGCGGTCATTCACTCATCTATATACCTAAGTGATGCCCACTTATTTTAAGGCAGGAACCGTGGGCTTCATATACGCTCCCCCAAAAAATTAAGAGCCTCCATCCCTCTGCATTGCATCTTGACTTAAAATCCTTCTCCTCTTTAGAGTCTCTCAAGCCCAGACAACTCCTGCCCTCTGACAGCAGAGGCGCGGTCCAGAACTTAGATGGAGAGGAAGCACGCTCCGCATTCAGGAAACATCTCATCCACACTTTATCTTTTCCGCTGTCCTCCAGTGCTCATTGGCGGACATCCCCACTAGAGTCAAAGGTCCTCCGGGGCCGGCAAAGCTTACGAACTGCATCTTACTCAGCCTGCTGTCCCCCCTAACCCCCCAAAAAAGTACGTCTTCGCAGATGGTGCCGGGAAGCAGTTAAGAGGAGAGTGTAGGAGCCATAGCACTCCAGCAGTCAAACAACAAACACTCCCCCAAATAATTAAGAACTTAATTAATCAAGAACTTAATAATACTTGAGGTACATCACTGAGTACTTGTGGGATGCTCGGGATCCTTGTTACCAAGATGACCAAATATCCTGGACTGCCAGGAGAGGCCTGGCATAGTTTTGTTGTCCCAGAGTAATTAATAGCTTCCTCTTCGCTTCTCAAAACTGGCTCCATTCGGCTTTTCAATTTTAGGGTGATTGTGATTACTAACTGTCATCAAAGAGAGAACAGACTGAAGGCAGACCCTAACTGACCTTCTACCCTCCATTCTGTTAAAGAGGGCAATGGTCAGCCATTTTAATGACCCAATTTTAAGCCTTTCCTAGGAGTCCCACTCCATCATTTTTGAGGAGGAAATCATATATCCTCCAACTGTTTGAGTGCCTCGCCATGAACTGCAATTGTCTGTTTCCTAACCCCACCATGGGGAGGCAGTATTGCATAGCGGTCATGAGCATGGGGTTAAATGCTGAAGTCTTAAGGCTTGGAGCAAAATGATGGTCCGGGAAATGTACAGGTCATTGAGTAGTGCAGAGATGGCAGGGCTGGCCACACTCAAAGTGTCAACTGTTGCTTGTAAATAGCAGTGAGTCCCAAGCACAGTGTCTACTGCTTAATAAGTACTCAGTACTCAGTACAGGAGAAACCTGAAGAGCAGACCAGGCATGTGGGTCTGGCTGAATGAATGAATGAATGAATGAATGATATTCTGTAAAGAAGCTGAAGAAGATGAAGACAGAGAAGATTTTTACGAGGAAACAAAGGCATCGAGGCCGGGAGAAGATCCAGCAGTGCTCATGGTCCAGCCTGACAACCTAACGTTAAGCTTGAGTTCGTTCCTTGAGCTCTCGGTGAGACAGAACCAGCTCCTGTCCGCTGTCCGTGGATCTCCACTTCTGCACTATGGTGCATATGTCCTCCCTCAGAGAAGTAAATGTTAACACTTTTTAAAAAAAGAAATGAAGGCATAAATGGCTCTTAGAAATGTTATCTGGGGGCATCATACGTGCAAAAGCTAAAATTTAATAATCTGAGGAACTCAATGAAAGGGAGGAAAGCTTGAGGCTTCAGGAAAGGAAGCTAAATGTAGAGAGCTTCACCCCACCCTTCTCACCATCACCTCGATGTGCCCCATTCGCTCACCAGAGGTCTTGGGAGGTGACTGGGGAGCCCACATCACAACCAAGGGATGGTGACACACAAAGCTGGTAGGAAATTAATTAGAGAGACAAAGCAGGTGGGCTGAGCTTGCAAGAGGTCAGCCAGGGTCTATCTTTACCCCTGTGGCCGAGTTTAATAAAAAAAAAAAAATAGAAACATACTTTCAAGGCGTTTCTTGAACACTATTAAACAAAGCTGGGAATAAATTTGAAGTAAGAGGTAGTGAAGAATGGGACCTGGTTGGGATAAGACTGTCCCTTGGAGGCTAAGTGCCACTGTGAGCTATCGCTGCACAAAGCAGCTGTGCGGGAGAGTGGAGGGGACGACACTCCACAGAGGAAATGGCCTGGGTTTCTTTAAGACCGTGGTCCTATCCAGCATGGACTCCGGGGAAATTCAAGGCTTCTGTCTTTGATTATGTGGCTGCAATAGGATCCCGGAATGAGGCCAGGTGGAGCATGAGGGAACCTTGGGTAGAGACCAAGAGAACAAGAGAAAGTGCAGGAGTGGTGTAAATATGTCCTTGGAGTTCAGTTACGCTTCACGTTCAAGAAAGAAGATGGAGCCCAAGGGTTGTTTAACACCTTAACATACGCGATTAAATAAAATCGCTGAGGCAAAAGTAGGAAGTGGGAGTTGGTTAGCTCCATCTGGCAAAGAAAATAAAACATGAATTTGTGAAACGGGAGGCAAAATGTGAAGTGGAAAGCAAGGGACCTAGGACCACAAAGTATAAAACAGGGCAGGAGTTAAAGGCACTCGGGGAGGGGTGAGCAGCAGAGCTGGCCGTGTAGACAGTGGGGAGTCCTAATTCCAGGAAGAGATAGATGTAGCTGGGTGAAAGCGACAAGGGGGAGGAGCTCAGGGATGACAGGAAGGGACATCCAGAGTGACACGTGCTCCTCATTGCTGAAGCACAGTCTGGAAAGGCCGTTTAAAGACAGTAGAAGACATCTCTTCTACTTAAAGAAAGCCGAAAGTGTGGCTCACATAGGTCCCTCAACTGAGAATCAAAATTAAATATTTATTAGAAGAGACTAAGACCTAAACATTGTTTTCTGATTAGAAATTAATTTTCAAGGCAAAGAAAAACACAGGCTACCTATAAGGGCTATAAAACACTCAGTGCAAAGAATTGTGATTGCTAAAAATGCATCTTTTCTAACGGATAAAATCATTGTGTTGATGTCACCTGTAAGTGAAGAAAACATAAAAGTGTTTTCAGACAGATATGGATTATTCCAGGAAGGGGAGTGGTTCGTTGTTGTTTACAATGAAAATCATCCAAAACGTGAATCATGGCTTACAGAAACGTTTAAACTGTGATGTTTGTTGCATAAAAGAAGCAATGCTGGGGGTGGGGTGTGTAGCTGTGATTGTAGCTCTCAAAGGCTGTGGCAGGGGGATGGAGCATTCAAGGCCCATCTGGGCTGTACAGCCAGACGCAAACAGCCAGACCCAACTAGCAAAATAAACGATAAGCCATAGCATGACCACTGAGACCTTTGAAGGAAGCCAGAGTCTCGCTGCTATTCCCATGTTCGGCTGATAACTGCATCAACAATGAGAAAGCAAACGTGAAGTCTTTGGGTGAGAAGCTTACGCCCTATCTAAATATTAAAATTCTTAGAAATAATGGCCACTTTGCTGAGAAGTGCCCAAAGTAGGGTCAGCCATCTAAAGACGTTTGAGAAGCTTTCCCAAAATCAGGAAGTATTCAGAGACTAAAATCGTGAGGGAGGAGCTTAGAATACGAACAGTGGGTGAAGTACATTGTGTGCTCTGTGTGTGTGTGTGTGACTGTGTGTGTGTGTGAGTGAGTGTGTGTGTGAGTGTGTATGTGTGTGTGTGTGATTAATTTCTAGGAAGAGGAAACATGTATGAAGGGCATAAAAGATGAGTAAATAAATGCGATAGACGATGATTTCCCTAAGCTAACGAGAGATTGGCTGCTTCCGTCCAAATGAATCACCAAGCCCTCAGCCAAATTAATTTTTAAATGGTCCTCAAGTCACATGATCCTAGACAAATTCCTAAAACATGTGGGTAAGTAGAAAAGTCTGTTCTTCAAAAAAAAAAGAAATAATAGATTTCTTTACTTCCCCTCAAAAGTAAGACTTAGATTGGCATTTAATTTTTTTTACTCTACAATATTGATTGCTCTAAAAAGCTCAGTAATTATAGATCTTGAATGAATGTGGCTTTTAAATTCCTCACTTAGCCTCAGACATGCAGATCTCAACATGCGTGCCATCCGTGGGCCCTACTGAAGAGATTACTTGAAGAGATTGATATCGATATGGAAAATATATTGAAAATAAGGTGTAAAAAACCAAAAACAGCTCAAAGAAACAGAGGTGTGTAATGACCCTAAAAATGCTACCAACGCTGATTATGGAGCAAAACTTAAGACCTGGTTGCTTTTCAAAGGAGAAAACACACATTTTTGGGTAAAATAACCAACATTTCTCTTAATATATTTACTTGAACTAGAAAATGTTGTTAGCTTCTTGTCCACCCTCTTCCTCCCAGACCCACCTGCTGGGTGACAGATAAAAACGCCCTCTATGTTGATGATAATCACCTCCTGTTATAGGTTCCCCTGCCCAAGTTCCCTTCAGGAGAGATGCTCTGCCTCTCAGACATTGCACTTCCTGAGCGAGACTGGGAGAGTGGGGTCCTTTAGTTTTGGACACATTAGCTCATGTACAGTCTGTCTGTCCTCAAGGACTAGGAGGTTTCTGTACTAAACTCTCACAGAAGCAGGCAAGGATGGAGAGAGACCTCAGTCTGTTCAGGAAGCTGACCCACCCCGAGTGTCTACTGAAGACAGCTTGATCATGACCAGACTTCCTGCTAATTTTGAATACTACACCTTGGATTCTAAATTTTAAATATCAACAAAATTACAGTGTGGTAAAATAACAGGATCCCAAGCCCTGATAAAACCACGGGCAGCATGGCGTGTCGGCTCTTACAGAGTGTGCCAAGATGGCTTCCATATGACAGTGGAAACCGTGGTATTGTCTACGCTGACTCTGCAAGATGTCTCTGAATACTTACACGTTCTGAGGACAGAGAGGATATGAATAATAATTAATGAGGCTGACTTAATAAATATATTCTAAACCCTATACCCCACAGAGAATAAACTTTCCGTTTAAATGCCCATGAAATATTTATTAGTTCACAGAGAGTGCCTCATGCATCCCAAGGCACAAGGTTTCCCACCCACTTTATCAGCAACAAAGAAGAGGAAATGAGCAGCCAATACCTCAGAACTTCAGCTATGAGGAAGATAGTTGCGTGTTTTTGTTTTTGTTTGTGTTGTTGTTGCTGTTGTTTTTATAATAGCTTCTCATGAGGAAGATGGGACAATACATTTTTAAAAAAATTAGAAAGATCCAGAATGGAAGAAGTGGCCGTCTAGGACAGAGGTTGGCAAACTATGGCTGAGTCCCTGTCTTTCTAAGTAAAATTTTCTTATAGCACAACCATGCTCATTTGTTCGGGTTTAATGTTGTTTTTATGCTTTAAAAAAAGGTTGTTGACATGGAGACCGTAAGCCCCACCCACCCTCCAGTACCGAGGAGGACTCAAATATTTACTGTCTGTCTCCTGTTGACTGACCCCTGAACCAAGGAGCCATCTGACACCCTTAGAGATGGAGGGATGCGCAAAGAATTCATCACCAAGGCCGTCCTTCTGGGTGTGCCTGTGTGGTTGGGACCGGTGCCGTCCGTGAGAAGGGCTGGCATTTGGCTGCACGCTCTGCCATTACCCTCTTGAAATCCTAATAACTTTTCAACAGGGGCCCTGCATTTTCATCCTGCACCGGTCCCAACAGCTAACCAAGAAAGCCAAAGGAACGATAAGTATTTCTAAAGTTCTGTGCTTACTACATACATTAAAACTGTAATGAAACCCTTCGTCCTCCCATGCCCCACTGTCTGCCTGACCCAGTGAGGTGGGGGCCATATAAGGGGTGAGGCACTTGCCCTCTTTAGACCAGATATGAGGCCTCCTTTTTAGCGTCTGTCACACATTTCTTAAGCAAGGGACACATGGAGAGTCAATTTCCGTGCAATGGCCAAAAAGAAACGCACTGCAGAAACTCACAGCGTCTTCTCCATTATGTGTGAAAAGAGATGGTACAGAAGTGCTTGGCTCTTTGGTGCTATGAAAGTGAAGAGAAACAGAAATCGGCCAGTGTGAAAAATGAAGACATCCTACGACTGTCTGACTCGGCAGCACGAGAAGATGCAGGCGTGACAAATGGCGTGGGCAGTTACATAAGGACATAAATGTGGTCGTAGGTGAAGAGATCAAGGACCCTAGTCTGAGTGCACAAGCTTGGAGGAAGCAGGTTGCTGTGGAGTGGGTAGTGCCCAACTCTGACTGTGGCTGGCAGGGGGAGGTGTATGAGGCGGCGGGGGTGTCTGACTGCGGTACGCAGGAGTGAGGGCGGTGCCGTGTTTGAGCACCTAAGGAGGGAAGCACCTCAGGGTCTACCTTTTGTTTGTCCTCCATACCTTCATTTCCCACACTGAAGTAGCTGTTTTGATGACGCTCTATTTTAAAATTCTGTCCTTGGACCCTCAGTCTATGTCGCTTCCCCACAAGTGACAATTTTGCATTGCAGCTTTGGGTGACATTGGTCCATCCCTTTTTAGCCTTCCAGGAGATGCACTGCAGCTCTCATGGGGTCATCTCTGAAGCCTGAGAGCACGAGACATGGACCCAGAGTCATGAAGTTCAGCCATAGGAGCGCCTTTTAAGACAATTTAACATTTTCTGTCCTAACAACAATGTCACTGTTTTTGTTGTTGTTGTTGAATTTGCACCAAAAATACAAGTAATTGATATGCAAAAAAAATGTGTGCAAGCTTTTCCTGGTTGTGTACATGAGTGAGTGCATGTGAGCATGTGCAGTGTGTGTACATGTGTTTGCTTGTGCATGTGTGTGCATGTGTGGTGTGAGTGTACGTGTGTACATGGTGCGTGCATGTAAAAGTGTGTGTGTGTGTGTGTGTGTGTGTGTGTGTGTGTGTGTGCGTGTGTGTGTGTTTGAGAGGCAGAGTGGAGAAGGGAATACCTGCCTGGTTAAGATACCTTTTGAATCACGAGTCACAGAAAAGAGTGCACCTTATATCCTCACCCAGTGCCCGCTCACACTTGCACAGCCTACTGAAGCCCCAAAAGCACTGTTTTCTGTTACTTTCCGCAGCACATTCTGGTTTTTCAATCCTATTATGCTTCATTTCTTTGAAAAAAAAAATTGGCGATCTCCCAGTAGCTGATTTCCCAACTCTCTAACTGCATTCTGCAGTGCGAGCGTCATTGTTTTCAAAGCCATCAGTTGGACTGACTAAGGGAAGTCATGTGGCAGGAGAGAACTCAAACATCATGGCTGCTGGAGGCTCCACGGCAGCAGATGGAGCAGGATGGTGTCCCCAGACAAGGGACAAAGAGAGGTGCTCAGATTGGCTTTGGATCTGAACTAGTGTTCGGAGAAGTTGAAGTAGGAGCAAGAGTCAAGGTCCAGGAGGGAGGCTTGGCTGTGCCCACAAGAAAACAGTTGATAAAGGCCTGGGCCAAAATGGGGCTCCAACTTGTTAGAGTGTAGAAAGAGAAGAGGAGAAGAAGAGGGGGGAGAGAATCTGGGAGAGAGTACTCACTCACTGGCAAGGAAGCTTGGGGCTAATTTTGGGTCCACCCAGTGTCTCTGAAGCTACTGAGCATATCCATACCTACCCAGGACCCGAGAGGGCCACTGGCATCAGTGACTTAACCAGGTGTGGCTAAGGATGAGTGGGGCTGACCATTTTGTAATCTCTGTCTTAGCTGCCTTGGCCTCCCCGGGTTAGCAGTCACTGGTGGCGGATCCAGCCGAATGTGCCTGTATTTCCTTTTCATTGTGCCCTGGTTGCTCGTACAGCAAATGTGTTTTCAAGGCGTTTAACCACAGGGTTAGAGACTCTCGGGAGCAGAAAAGAATGTCCTTTTGTTCAGAAAACAATTGGGTAACATTTCTGATTCTGCTGTTGCCCCTCTTTGTGTACACATCGGGCCCTCGGAAGTGACTGGACTGTCACCCGAAGGCAAGGCCAGGTTGCTCCATACAGAATCCCTCACAGAGTGTGACATCAAATGTTTCTTGATTTTTTTTAAAAATCATATTTCAAGTACTGGAGGCAGAAAAACAAAATGCTCTCCACAGCGATCACCTGCAGGGGCTTACAGCGCAGACAGAGGCTTTCCTCCCTGGGGAGTGGTGAGCCCCTTCGCAAACCCACTTCAGTAGATTCTGGGCGAGGACATTGACCTTGGCTCTAATTGGATCCCAAGTGCACCACATGAATCTTCCAATAGACATTTCTGTAATGCTGGGTCCAGGCAGGATTCCTGGGAGGCTTTTTTAATTCCAATTATGAAGAGAACTGTGTTTGCAGAAGAGAGACACAAAGTCCATGGGTTGGGGATTTAGCTCAGTGGTAAAGCGCTTGCCTAGGAAGCACAAGGCCCTGGGTTCGGTCCCCAGCTCCGGAAAAAAAAAAAAAAAAGAACAAGAGAGACACAAAGTCCCCAGAAGAGACCCTTTGCTAGTCTCAGTACCTCTCAAACCTACCATGTCCACGGGAACAAACATCTTTTGGTACTTTTTATATTGGGTCTAGAAGGAAATTCTTGATTCTACCTTGCATCTTGAATAGCTAGGTTAATCTAGCATGGCTGACCCTTAAAAAGACAAAGGTGACATGAGATATGTCATATGATTAAAAACGTACAATGGGTGGAGAAAAACTGAACTTGAAGACAAGCTGCCATTTTCCCAGATAGCACCGAGCTTCTCACGGTTGGGATCAGGAATCTGATTCTAGACTTTAAGTGAGAGTGGCCACAAGTCTGAGCTACCAAGGGTCAGTTACGCTGGGAGTAGCCTCTAGGGCATTTTCTAACTGGAAAATCAGCCAAAAGGCAAATGCCCAGTGCACATCAGACAGCCTGTAAGTCAAAGAATCTGCATCTTCTACTCCGGGAGAGGCAGGGGTTTGCCCAGAGTCACCTTGGGTGTCTTCCAGAAGGGAAAAGGAGGACAGAATGCTAAGCTGTGAGTGCTAGGTAGTCGGTGAGGTAGGGGGACTGTGGCACCAGGCAGGCCTGTCTCTTGGATGGGAGGGTTGTGTTAGGTGTGAAATCCCATTGTTATGAAGTGTGTTAAAGGTCTTCTCTCTTCCCAGTGTGAGTCTCCACTTTCCCTGTAGCCAGGTCTCTCATAGTGGTTTGTTGTTAATATGACACACTGAAAAGATTTACTAGGGCTTGTGGGTTAGTGGTCACTCCTGCTGGGTAGTGTGAGAAGTCATGGAGAACGTGTTCTGTCTGGAAGGGGTTCAGTGGGAGGCACATGCAAGAGGGTAGGTGGTGGGAAAAGTAACAAAAATACATTATATACACGTGGGAAGTTGCCAAGAGTTAAGAAATTAAATTTAAAAAATAAAAGGAATAGAATAATACCCGCCCAAACCAACGGTTAGAGGGGAAGAAAGGGAAAGGAAGCCCTCTGCTTCATAGCTGTCGTGGCTAGGGTTTCACTGCTGTGAGCAGACACCATGACCAAGGCAACACGCTTGTAAGGCACACATTTAATTGGGGCTGGCTTACAGGTTCAGAGGTTTAGTCCAGTATCACCATGGTGGGAAACATGGCAGCATCCAGGCAGATTGCTGCTGCCTGGAGCTGAGTTCCGCATCTTGATCCACAGGCAGCAGAAGGAGACTGTCTTCTGTAGGCAGCTGGGGAGAAGACTGTTCTTCACTGGGCAGAGCTTGAGCAGCAGGTCACCTCAAAACCCAGCCCCACAGTGACACACTTCCTCCAACAAGGCCACACTTACTCCCACAGGGCCACACCTACTTTCACAAGGCCACTCCTACTGCAACAAGGCCACACCTACTCCAACAAGGCCACACCTCCAAATAGTGCCACTTGCCTTGGGGCAAGCATTCAAATACATGAGTCTATGGGGTCAAACCTATTCAAACCACCAAAATAGCACAGGAATGGGTACACAGTTGGAGAAAGAGACCAACCTCCCATGGTCCTTTTAAAAGCCCTAATCACTAGGTCTGTTGACAGGATCCTCTTCTTTCATGGTGCCTAGCTGAACACAACCTTTAACACCGGGACCTGTGGGGTCAGCCTAGGTCCTGAGCCCAGGCCCTGAGCATAGTGGCTCCTCCTTCTTCCTGCTTTTGTGTACGGTGTGTACCTGTGACCCTCAGGAGACCTTGTTACTGGTATGCAGTTGTTAAGTACAGATCTTCGCTGTACTGTTTCATTTTCATTTAAGTGGGATGAGCAGAGAATTTCTGGGTATGAAACAGAAAAATAAATTCCTTTCAAAGAGATGGAATACATCAACTAAAATGGGAACTTTTAGTTAAGAGAACCGGCTGCTCTTAGGGAGGATCGGAGTTCAGCTCTTAGCACTCGCATGATGGCCCACAACTCCAGCTCCAGAGCACCCGACATCCTCTTCTGGCTTCCATGAACACAGCATGCATGTGGCGCCCTTACACACGTGCAGGCAAATACTCATTCACTTAAAATAAAAACAAATAATTCTTTTAAAAGAAGAATACCGTATCATGAGGGAGCTGGAGAGACAGCTCAGCTCAATGGCTAAGGATGCTCAATGTTCTCGAGGACCCAGGTTCAGCTCCCAGCACCCAGTTTAGTTGGTTCACAACCTCCTGTAAGTTCAGCTCAGCTCCAGGGGACTTGATGCCCTCTTTTGGTATCGGGTTGCACCTTATGCATGTGTATACACTACACATGTACACACACACACACACACACACACACTCATGTAACACACACACAGACAGATGGATGGATGATGGATAGACAGATAGACAGACAGACAGACAGACCCAGACACCAGTGGAAAGTGTTTGCAATACGGTGTCAGAGCAGAAAGCATACTGCAGCCTCAGTTACAATGGCAGGCAGACCGGGCTCCGGTGGACAGATCTGTGTGTGAGGGGAAAGGCGTCACAGGTTTGAGTAGACAAAGGTTAAGATAGCCCCACTGGGAGAGACTGAGCATGAGCCTGCGGGGAAAATGGGCCAAATCAGTGTGAGGGAAACAAGATTGTAAAACAAGATCAGATGCAGGAGAGTTAAAAATCAACTTTCCAAGCCTGAACTCCCACAATCGCGTATTTCCAGAGAACTGACGTCTCTCTTCAGTCAATGCATTTCCTTTTAATAGAGTGAAAAGTTGAGCTGTTTTCTTCTTTTGTTCGTTATTCTCAGTAGCCACATTCGACTCGGTAGATTTTCCTGCTGTTTAACTCTCAGAGACGTCTTAAAATAAACGCCACCAACTGGACAATTATTTAGGGAGCCTGCTGGATTCTTCCCTCCAATAATTTATTTTAAAATTCTACTGATATCTGTATTTTTAAATGGAATGAGACTTGGAGTGGCTTTTGTTTTGTTGGTGTCTTGGGTTTCTATTGCTGTGAAGAGGTGTGGTGACCGCAGCAATTCTTAATAAGGAAGGCATTTATTGGGGTCTCGCTTACAGTTCAGAGGTTTGGGCCTTTATCAACCTAGTGGGAAGCATGGCTGTACACAAGCAGACACGGTGCTGGAGAACTTGTTGAGAGTTTTAATCCGGAGCCAAAGGCAGCAGGAAGAGAGTGTGATCCTGGGCCTGGCTTGAGCATCTGAAACCTCAAAGCCCACCCTCAGTGGCACACTTCCTGCAGCGTGCCACGCCTAGTCCAACAGGCCACACCTCCTAACAGGGGCACTCCCTGTGAGCCTATGGGGGCCGTTTTCATTGAAATCACAAGAGTCAATTTGCTGATTTTACTCAGTGGAATTGGAACAGAGCCTCTTCATAGAGGAGCACAGAAGCAACCGTGTCCTCGAGATCTGGAAACAGACTGTGAATCTCTTTGATGCCTGGGTATTTTGATTTTGCTTGTTTTACTGTTAGAGTTTGACTCGGTGGGAGGTGTGGGAGAGAATGGGAGATGAAGTTGGAGGAATTCCTCAAAATTTTTAAGTCATGGATAATTTCCAAACTCACACCAGTTTCAGGTGATGGATGAACGCGGTTAATAGGGTTGCTTCTACATAGAATGTAGGCTGGAAAGAAACACAGCACAAGGAGCTGACGGAATGCCTCTCTGTCCTGTAGGTCAGGAAGCGTGCTGCACCACTGGAATGAGATCTACTACTTTGTGGAGCAGCTGGCTCATAGATTCATCAGGTGAGTGTGCCCCATAGTCTCTTCTCTCGTGGCTGACAGTGAATCCAGTCTATTTGCTCTTCTGACAACTCCCAGACATGGGCGGACCTGGGCATAGGGGGTCCCAGAGTGCTAGGTGACCATGGTGCATAGTAAACCTCTGGTTTTCATATGAACATGCCACAGCCCTGAGCAAGTCATAACTGGTCACATGACCCCTACATCCACTCTGTGGGCTTCATCTCACCTTCCCAGACAGGTTGGAGCACAGTCACTCTGGACTGGGGAGGTGCTACTTAAGGACACCCACTAGTAAAGGTCACACAGCTTTCATGGACTCACCTGCAGCATGTTGTCAAGGTCTGTGGTGCAGCTGGTGTGAGCATTGTGACCTCTGACATAGACCCCAGGTGGTAGGTGGTCTCCATGGAAACCAGTGAGCATGAACCTCTTCAGTCCAGTTCTGTTGCACAGACTCGGAGCTCAGGATAATGGCAGACAGTCTCCTCCCATGTTTAGTTACCAAACAACACATTCTTACCTTCCAAACAGAAAAGAAAGGGCGGTGGGTGTCCTTGAATCCACAGCAGGGATCACCCAGGTGACTTAGGAAAGCAGGTGCTCAGAGGGAAAAATGGAGGAAAAGTACAGTCAAGGAGAGAGACAGTGTATGTGTGGTGTTAAAAAAAATACTTGGACAAATCACTGAACTTCGAATGGACAGGAGGGACTTCCCAATCTAGCTGAGAGCCATTCAGGAGACGCATGTTGAAAAGCACTGGTGAGAAACTCCCCTTCTGGGCCATTTCAGTTTAAAGTCTTTTTTGCTATGGAGCCAAGCATCCTCCCATGCCCTCTCACCCATAGACCCTTTCGAGTGACGTAAAGCACATCTACCGCCAGGTCCTTGGCAGTTTCTGCTCTGTCTCCATTTGCTGTCCTCCTTTCGCCCTCTGAGCAGAGGAGCCCAGTGGAAAAGGATCCAGTTCATCGAGATGAGTTTGAGTCCAAGCTCCGTGTGCAACCCTAGCAATTAGCTTAACCTTGGCTGAACCCAAGGTTCTGGAAAAGATTACGTGTGTGTGCATCTGATCGTCCAGCCTCTGCCTGGAAGTGGGTCTCTAGCACTGCCTCCCAGCCCATCAGCAGTTCCACATTCTTCACTGAGAATCAGAGACAAGGGTGGAGCTACTGAGAGAACAGTTACCCCAGCCCCCTGATTTACAGATGAAGGAAGAACAAACCAGGGACAGCTCCACGATTTATCTAGACCTCGAGGTACTTTTCTCAAGCCCTCTCCCTCTGGATTCCTTGGCTGTGGATGGTATATCAGCCATACTGCTTGTCCCTGTGACAGACCACTCAGAGAACAACCTAGAAGGAAGAAAGTTAATTTGGGCTCATGGCTGCAAAGGTTTTATGCCATGCTAACACCACTGTTCCCAGACTATGACGAGGTAGAGCATCCAGGCGCAAGTGTGTGGTGTAGCAACAATGCTTGCCTCATGCTGGGCAGGAAGCAGCATCAGGCAGGGACTGGAGACCCGGGAAAAGTTCAAGGGAACACACGCAGTTACCCACTTACCCAGTTAGGTTCCACCTTCCACAGTTTCACTACCTCTGAGCAGGCTGTTCAGATGTTGAGTCCATCAGTAGATGGAGCCATTAATGAAGGCAGGGCCTCATGATACAGCCAATTCCCCAAAGCTCTACCTCTGAACAGTGCTTGTACCAACCTCAAAACATTGGGCTATCAGGGAGACCCTTCATACCTAGACCATAGCAGGTCCCTCAGTGTGCAGGGGCTAAGACTGTCATGGAGTTTTGTTTCTGCAATAGTCCAAAGGCTGTTGTTAGCAGTGCCAGGTACCGGGTGACACTCTTGATTAAGTGGAGGGAAAAATAGTATTGTCAACAAATGATGCTGGGGAAACTGCATATCAACATGATGAAGAATGAAAACTAGATCCATATCTCTCACCCTGAACAAAAACTCCAAATGGATCAATCCTGAGACCACTACAAGATACACACATAGGCAAGGACTTTTTGCATAGGACTCTAGCTACTCAGGAGATAAGGCCAATAACTAACAAACGGGACCTTTTGAAATTAAGACGTTTTCAACAGCAAAGGAAGCTGTCAATCAAGCAAAGAAGCAGCCAATAGAATCAGATAAAGCCTTTGCCAGCTACAGGTCTGATACAGGAGGATTAACATCTAGAGCATTCAAATAACTCAAAAGTGAGCCGTCAAGAAAACAACCTAAGAAAAGTGGGCTATGGAATTCAACAGAGAACTCTCAAAAGAAAAGGTACAGACATCTTAAGTAGTGTTCAACATCTTTAGACATCAGAGAAATAGAAAGCAAAACTGCTTTGAGACCCCATCTCATCCTAGTTGGAGTGACCATTACCAAGAATGAATGCTGGTGAGGATGGGTGGAAGGGAGAAACCACTATTACTGAGGTGCAGACTGATGCAGATACTGTGGAAACCAGTGCGGGAGTCTCTCAAAAAGCTGAGTGGGTGATTTTATTTATCCTTTAATTAGCATATTGTGAGGTAGAAGGAACCCATGTGTCTCAGTTAGGATTTCCATTGCTGTGAAGAGACCACAGCAACACTAATAAAACAAAACATTTAAATGGGACTGGCTAACAGTTTCAGAGGTTTAGTCCGATAACATCATGGCAGGAAGGATGGCAGAATACAAGCCGACATAGTGTTGGAGACTGGGCCAAGAATTCTACATCTTTTCTTCTTAAAGATTTATTTATTTTATGTATATGAGTACACTGTAGTTATCTTCAGACACACTAGAAGAGGGCATCAAATCCCATTGCAGTGGTTCTGAGCCACCATATGGTTGCTGGGAATTGAACTCAGGACCCCTGGAAGAGAAACCAGTGCTTTTAACTGCTGAGCCATCTCTCCAGCCCCAAAAGTTCTACATCCTTGATCCACAGGTAGCAGGAGACTGACTTACAGTGGGCAGGATTTGAATATATGTATGAGATCTCAAAGCCCACCTCCACAGCTACACTTCCTCTAACAAGGTCATACCTACTCCAACAAAGGCCACATCTCCTGATCGTGCCACTCCCTATGGGCCAAGCATTCAAATGCATGGATCTATGGGGGCCATTTCTATTCGAACCATGGTGGCTGATACTAGCACAAATATGTCACTACTGACTGTAGAGGGATCCTTTTAAGTTGAAATCCTTTTGCTTCCCTTTATTCTGGCCACCCCTCAGCTTCCCAAGAACGATTTTCGTCCTTCTCCCTTTCCTTGTACTCCTAGCTTACACCTCACATCCATCACTCTCAGAAAATAGCCCCATTGCGTAGTCACTGAGAGCCTCAAGGACAGCAGTCACAGATGCTCCCTCAGCACCCAATCCTGCTCCTGTGAGTTGCCTGCATGTCTTTCCTGCCATCTTGGAAAGCCATCTGTCCCCCTTTACACCATTCTCCCTCTTTGTCCACCCCATGCCATTGTCTCTAGTCTCTTGTAGTTCTCTGTTCCTCTTCTATCTTTTACTTTCTTGCTGACTCCCTTCATCCTTGTCTAATTTCCATTGCTTCTCAACTCTGCTGAAAACACTAACAGCAAATATATATCAGGCATACAGTAATAATGTCCCTCCTAAGAGTAGCCAGAGCCGTTAGAACTCTTATAGCAGTTGAGCAACAAGACCTCATTTCTATTTCCTGAAATGTAATCTGGGGAGCAGTGTGGAGAATGCAGCAGATCAGGAGTGATTCTAGGAAACAGCTGGGATGGTCAGATGATGGAGACCCAGGCCCAAAGCTAAGCCATGAGAAGAGGCCACGAATGCAAGGATCAGAGCCAGATCAGCTCCGGAAGACGAATGCCTTGTGAAGACACAGGTTGACGCTATGCTGGTTGACCAGTTGTCCTTCCCACGAGGGCCCTACAGGATGGTAGGCAGTTGCTAAGTCCTGTGCAGATTTCCAGTGCTTCTTGCCAGTCCTCAAATGAGAGTGCTCTGCTGCCCAGAGAGTGAATTTTATGCTGAAAACTTTTGAGTGCTGTGTGTAACGGTGATGTTGACTTATTCATTAAGAATGAGTCATGTCTCCACTGAGTGGAAGAGACCCTCCATGGCCCAGCAGTCCTTCTTCCCCTTGTAGGCAGCCAAGATGGAATTAAGTGAATGGTTAGCCTTTTGAGATATTACCTTCTCTGAAGATGCTGTCAGAATTTTCTGAAAGGATTCACCATTTCATAGACACCGTGTAGACCAGTCCCCTTCAGGGAAGTCCTGAGCTGGGATGGGGTTCATCTTTCTTACTGTAGTGTATCCATTGTGTGACGGTATCCTATCAGAAGGGAGGGAAAGACACCAGGTACCTTTGGTTTGGAGCTTCAAGTTGGCCATTAGCTAAACCCTTGCTTGCCACATCCTCTGGGACTCCCGTTTAGGTGGTAGTTCCTCAGCTCCAGGAGCCATGATCCAAAGATTAAAAGCAAGAAAGAACCAGGAAGGGGCTGGCATGCCCCAGGTGTTCTGTCTGACTTAACAGAGTTTCTCTCCTTTCCAGCCCACAGCTAAGGATGTCCTTCATTGTCTTTTCTACTCGAGGGACAACTTTAATGAAACTAACTGAGGACAGGTAAGGAGATTTCACACCCGCGTCATTTCTAAGTCTGCCTTTTCCTGAGTAGCCCTGAGACTTGTGCCACCTGGTGCCTTGGCAGTCAGTCACCCTAATCTAACAGCAACAGCTCTCTCTTGATTCGAGCCTTGACCTCTGCATCCGGGCCCTTCTGTTGGCTCGATGTGCAGTGACTTCTGATGATATTTCCTGATGTTGGTGAAATGTTTTAAATGTCCTCGCCCTTGAATGTTAACTCCATCTGCTGAGTTGGAGCAGAATGTTGGCAAACTGGGTTCCTTGGGGATTGTCTTGTCTCCCGTCTGGATTGGATGTGTTTTGTAAACTGGATTTCAGAAACTTGATAAAACTCCACTAGAGGGGTGAGAGCCTGAACTGTGTCCCTGCGTGATTATCAAGGATGGGAACATAAAGGAAAGCTGCGGCACCAAATAAATAGAAGGGAATTATAATTGAGTGTTGGGAAATGTCACTTGACAATCATTCTCTGGGGTTAACCGTACTTCACTCCACAGGCCATGGTGACAGACACGTGCATGCATTCATAGCTATCATGGTGCAGGATGATGCCGGAGGATAATCTGTTCAAATTAGTGTCACCACATACATGGTCCACAGTGAGGGAAACACGGCGAGGGATTGGGATCCCTGTCTGACAAATACAGGCATGTTGGAAAAAGAGATCGAGGAAGGGAAGAGCAAGAGTTAGTCCATTTTCTGTTACTATAACAAAATGTCACAGACTTGGTCCTTTAGAAGGAGAAGAGGTTTACTTATTTAGCTCACATTGCTGGAGACTCAGGAGTATGGCACGTGGCATCCTAGTACAAGAGAGCACAAAGTGAGAGGGAGCCCAGAAAGTCAAGGGCTAGGTCTACTCTTGATACTGTTAATTTGGGAAAGAGTCTGGGTCATGCAAGGGCTACTTTAATCTCCTAAAAAATCTACCCCCCAATGGCACAGTTACTCCCCCAGGCCCTGCCTCCTAGTTACTGCCTCTTGGTGGCACCACACTGAGGACTAAATGTGGCTCGCACCCCTCGAGCCAAACCATAGCGGCAAAGTAAAGAGTGGCTTGAAAAACTTCACTGATAAAATCCTTTTACGGGAATGATAACAGAATTAACAATTTTATTATCTTTTTGGTTCAGACCGGCAAGTCCAAACCAGTGCTCATGCCTTTCCTGTCTATACCTCCACTTTCAAATCCTCTTCCTCCGTCTAGGCATGCATGTTGGTGAGATGCCCAGGAACTCCATTTTAAAAGTGGGTGTCACACCCTCTTTGCAGAGGAAGGAACTAAGACCATGTCTCCTTCCAATATATACCAAGCAGAACCCAGAGTAGGCCCAGGTTCTATTTTTTCCCTTCTCTTGCACATTCTCTCTGAAGAGAGAACCCTGCAGTTTGAAAAGCCTCCTTCAGAGTTGACCAAGCACTTTGAGATTCTCTGAGGAGAGACCTGGCCTTGTGTGAGAATCATGATCCTCTCCATCTTTACCTGCCCGACATCCTTCAGCAGGTCCAGCTTCTGTCCAAAGATGGGGACTCAATCCGTAAAGCCTAGCTGACCCTCCTGCCACATCCTTGTCTTCAACACTAGGCCAGGTGACCCGAGTGCACACAGCTGGGACAATGAGCTGTGAATGGCTCATAGAGTCAGCCAAGCTTTCTTGGTCACTGGCTCTTCTCCTACATGGATGAGAAGGATCTAGAGCTAACCCATGCCTGTGGGTGCTAAGCATCCCTGTGCGGGTGTGGGGGTGTCTGTATCATCAGTCCCAAACCAGAACCAGATCTCACCTGTCCTTCACGCCCTGCTGCGACTGCGGCATCCTGGTGTCACTTCGTGCCACTTACCCTTTTGGATGTGCCAATGCGACTGGGAGAGGAAGGGCATTGTAGCTTCTGTCGATGCCGGGAGCCACTCCATGGCCTCTGGGCAGCTGGCCAGGGCAGGTGAGAGACGGACAAATCAGAACGCCAGGCGGACAGCCTTCCTTTTGGTCTACTTGGAATCTAATTGTTTGTGCCTTAACTTCATTACCACTAGTTTCTTGTGCCAAAGAAGTGGCAGGGGTTAGAGCCCCTACTTGGCTGCTAGCAGCCTTTAAGGCTGATGCTGTGAGTCTCCTGTTGTGAATGCATGGCCTGCCAAGCATGGACCCAACACACACCCAATCTCGCCAAGTAAAGAGGTGACGAGTGGTCACTCTCACACACCCTAGAGAGACTGGCTGCGAGAGTCGGGTTTTTATTCTGTTTGCAACTTGTCTCATGGTGATTTGTCAAGTATGAGAACCTCCACCTTTTTCTCCTGAGAGCACTTGCTCTTTGCGTATCCCTCTGAGACAGTAAAAAGGTGCATCATTATACCCTCTGCGCGTTTGTGGGAGTTTATAGAGTTTTAAAAGAAACTTGTTAAAAAATAAAAGGGCACCAGGCTAGGGAGATGTAAAATGCTTGATTTGCAAGAGTTTGGATCCGAGTCTGGAGCTCCGAGTCCACATTAACAGATCAGACTGTCTGCACATGCCTTTTACCTCAGCCATGGTGAGATGGGAGGCAGGAACAGGCAGAGATTATCTGGAAGTTCAACCCCAAGCTAGCCAGTTGGCAAAGTTATAGGCCAGCGAGACCCTGCCTCACAACATCCAAGGTTGTCCACTGACCTCACAGGTGTACGTGCACGCCCTCACCTACGCCTGAACTCCCACACACTCCCACACATACTGTGTACATATACACGCTCACCTACCCCTGGACTCACATCCACACCTACCCCTAACTCACACACAAAACAACAACAGGGCCTCAGTCAGGAAAGATTCTCATTTTAACAAGAGCGAACGAGTGTTGATCAAAAGACACGATATAGAAGATGCATTTGCAATGGCTTCCAATATGCTCTTGGGATCCAAAATGCACCCAGGAATACTATGGGGAGATTGAAGAAATAAAATGGAAAATGCCACAAGCTGGGGCATAGAGAAGAAACCACAGGAGAAAGACAGCCTATCCTTCTCCAGTCTCTGAGGGCAACCTCACCATTTGAGTTCTGTGTGCAGTTAGGGCGGTGATCCTCCTAACCGCTTTCAAGGTTTCTTTAGTTCCCAGCAGTTTGGTTACAACCTGTTAGGGGCTGTGCAGACCTCACTGAATCTGTGAGTTCTTGTCTTTCACTAAATTCGGCAAGTTAACAACCACTGCTATTCAAATTTTTTATCATTATTTTTTATTTTTCTGTAGTACGCACCTCTCCTCTTTCTGTGACTCCCATAGTACAGGTGACGACTTCTCCACGTTACTCCTTATGGCCCTGAAGTGTTCACATCTTTTCCAGTCGTCTCTCTGTTCCTCAGTGGGTAATGGCTGCTGTTCTGTCTCCCCGTTCAGTGGGTCCCTTCCTCTGCCGTCTTCCTTGGGCCACAGAGCATGTCTGCTTAATTCTTTATTACAGATATTTACTTTTTCAGTTCTACATTCCCATTTGGTTTCTCTCGAGACGTTCGTGTTTCATTCAAGTATTTTTTTCAGAGTCATCGTCATCCAGGTCATCCAGTCACTTCAGCCACCATAGCTGTGACCTCACAGGGTGGTTATTATAAAGCTCTCAGGCCTGTCACTGCTCTTGGGTCTGTCACCATTCCAGTCTCTCGGGATTGGCAACCCAATAACCTTTTCCCATGTAGCTTTAAGCTGCATTTATTTGTTGAGTGATTTTAGAGTGTAGCTTTATTTCCATGTTGCTTAAACTTTGGGGTTTTTTGTTTGTTATTTCCTTTCTTTCTTCATAACCTGGCTTCAGGCCGTTCTTTTACCTCTAACATGGGCAGAGGTGTCACAGTCACTAAACACTCAACCGTGCTGTTTTGGATCTACTACTGTGCAGCATAGGGGTGACTTCGGGCCTCGAGCTTCAATGACAGAATTGGGAGCCTCCTTCTGCAACCTGCCCAGAGTCACCCCCAGAATCTAGCCAAAGGGAATGTCTTTTGGCATTCTCAAATAAATGATTGGGGAAAACCTTCCTCTGAGGCAAAGCCAGAATAGGAGGGGCCTCTCTCCCCAGGTTTTCCAGAATCAGGGATCTTTTCAGCCTTTTACAAGTCACTTCAGCTACCACAACACCATGAAACTTGTCCTCAGGTTAAGGCCAGAAGAGAACAGAGGGAGTGAGAATCTGGAACTCACTTATGTGGGCCACCTTTGGGGTTTCAATTCCTCTCCCTACAGCCTTGTTTATGTTCTAGGCCTTCCTGTGCCTGTTGTTTTGTGTCAGGCTGTGTCAGGTCGAGCAGGTCGAGCAGGCCGAGGCAGGCTGTGGCAGGCCCAGGCAGACTGTGGCAGGCCCAGGCAGACTGTGGCAGACTGTGGCAGGCTGAGGCAGGCTGAGGCAGGCTGTGGCAGGCTGTGGCAGGCTGTGGCAGGCTGTGGCAGGCTGTGGCAGGCTGTGGCAGGCTGTGGCAACCTGTGTGCTTTCCTTCCCTTTTACATTGAGGATCCTGAGGTTCTGGAAGTTCACTGAGGCCCAATATCAGGCAAATGGCAGAACTGGTTTCTGAACTCTGGTTTTGAAACTTGGTTGAGTCAGAGTCTGTGTCAGATCAGGTCCTCTTCCAAGATTTCTTAGCTTCCTCGTTTACCCAGCCCACGATCTGTGGGCCACTTCATTAGCATAGTGGAGTATATAATGCTGACTGAAGTATTATTATAACACAGCGATTTAGTGTGAACTACTCCAGATGATTCCCTAGAAACTCCGAGTCTTGATCGTGAAATTACCTGAATCACTTCTAATGTTTTATCGTCTGGAAGTTAGATTGTGTCTGAGGAGTTCAGCTAGCACTGTAACAGAGGTTGAGAGAGGTGATGGACCAGGTGCCGTGTGTCGCCTGTTAAAGTGGTCATACAGACTTCCTTTGTTTTACATACCATGGGAATGCAACCCATTACAAAGATCTTTAAATGTTGGCTGGTTCTCAGATTTCTGGTTGTGCTTGGTTATTGTGTATTCTTTTCATGTGAAAGGGAATTCTGTTTCCTGTATATTCTTCGGAAATTTAACATTCTTATTCATAACTTTCCTGTTAAATGACTGCTTTTGCTTATGGCATAAGCATTTTTAATGTAAGTTTCACCACAACTTGTTCCATGTGAGGTGTAGGGCCAACTCTTGACATTTCTCCTGCACTGCTTTTTCCAGTGCTGTTGTGGAACGAACTTTTAACCAGCCACGTAGGAAGTGGCCAGGGTGGACTTGGGGCTGCTTGGTTTCTGCTCTGTTATGGTTCCATTTGTTTGCCTGCAGTTCCACACTGAAACCACATTGTTTTAATTAGTTTCAACATCTGGAGGACCGGTCTTTCCTCATTTCTAATATTGAGCAAAAATCTCCTTGGTTTTAAGTGGATTTTTCCAACCATTTGCTCTTAGATTTTTTTTTTCTTAGTGTTCCAAATATCCTTGGGGTTTTCATCTGAGTTGTCCGAAAAGCTTAGTTAGGCCTGGCACCACTGGCTTCTTAGTAAGCAGCACTCGCTCTACTTAAGGGTGTTCATCGTGTCTGTTTTGTGTCCTCCGGGAAGGTTTTGTTCTTTTCGTAGGTTGCATTCAGTGTTGGCTAAGTCCATTTTCCCTGCTGTGAGTGGAACAGCGCCTGTTCCATTGCCTGGATTGGTAGTGCTCACAGGCATGGTGGGCTTGGTGTTTGGAGCCAGTGAGCTTCTATTAAACAGCGTGAAATGCTCATAGGGGCCTCCATGGGATGTCTACAAGGATAATCAGTAGTTCAGCCTGTGACTCCAGGACTAGCTTAAGATGTTTGGGGGATAAAATACTGATTCTATAGAATTCTAATTCTTCTTCTTCTTCTTCTTCTTCTTCTTCTTCTTCTTCTTCCTTCTTTTCTTCTTCTTCTTCTTCTTCTTCTTCTTCTTCTTCTTCTTCTTCTTCTTCTTCTTCTTCTTCTTCTTCTTCTTCTTCTTCTTCTTCTTCTTCTTCTTCTTCTTCTTCTTCTTCTTCTTCTTCTTCTTCTTCTTCTTCTTCTTCTTCTCCTCTCTCTCTTCTCTCTCCTCCTCTTTCTCTCTCTCTCTCTCCCCCCCCCTATAGAGTTGACCCACCACCATCATTTTAATTATTTTATTAGTTTTAACCTTCCCCAGTTACCTAATGGTTATTTCTTAAATTTACCAACCCTTCTGTTTTGTTACGTTTTTAAATTTTATTTTCACCCATTAATTCATCATTTTATACCACTGTTATGGAATCTCATTCCTTCTGTGCTGCAGTTTCACCCTTTCCTGTCAATCTGAGAGGAAGGAAGGTTGGTTTGTATCTTATCTTCTCTGAATAATGAAAGCCGCTGCTGGCATGCATGGAACACTTGGTCTGTTGAAGCAGAGCTCCTTCTCTCTGAATGTTCTCAGTGCTAACTCCCACTCACCTGTATGTATAACGTTGCCCTTGCTATTCTAATAATTTAAAAAGGTATCTCCCACGTGATTTTTGTTACCCCTCCCTCGATTATAAGAATCAATTATTCTTTTCAAAGACTACAATTTGGATAATTTAGATTTCGAGTGTTAGTTTCTAAGCTTTATTAGTTTTGCTGATGGATTACCAGGTGATCTCTGTGCTGTATACTCCCATCCCCAGACCCCTTGACTTTCTCTCCCAAGTATTAGGACTTTCTTTATCTCAATTTTGAAAATTAATGTAGTGTGTGTGAGTGTGTGTGAGTCATCTCATTGATTCTTAAGTGACTGTGTACAGTATCTGAGATATCCTATCTGATACTTAAACCTTTTCAACCTAAGACCTTTTCCTTCATTGATTTTCTTATCAACATTCTGACTGCTCACAATAGCCTTTATGGTCTAAGTATATGTTTAATCCGCCTCTTTTCCCCCATTGTGTGTTTGTGTGTGTTTGTGTGTGTGCACATGAATGTAGAGATTGGGAAGGGACACTGGGTGTCTTCATCCCTTGCTCTCCAACACATTTATTTAATTTTTTGAGATGCTTTTTATTTTTATGTGTATGGGTTTGAACCAGGCCCTCTCATTGAATCTGGAGCTGGCTAATTCAGCTAGTCCGACTAGCCAAAGAGCCCAGGCAGTCCCACCTCTGCCGTCACAGCCCTGGGATTACAGGTGCATGTCATCATGGCTGGCTTGTTTTGTTCTGTTTTTTTTTTTTTTTAACCTGTGTGCTGGGGTTTGCACTCGGGCCCTCATGTTTACATGCTGCCTGAGCCACGGCTCCCATCCCAGTCTAGCGTTTTTTATTGAAGTTCTCTGAGCACACTGCAGACTGGTTCTGTACTCGCCAACTCAGTGCTTTCTGTTTAACTGCTGTTTGCATCTCCTGGCTCTGTTTTCACTTTCTGCATTTTCAACTCCCAAATATTCTCATCTCTGTGAATGGTTCCCTATGCCTACAAATGTGTGCGTGCCTGTGTGTGCCCTCGAGTGTGTATACGTGTGCACACAAGTGTGTATATGTGTGTGTGGGTGTGCATATGTGTGCACGTGTACATGTGTGTATGTGTGTACATGTGTGGGTGCATGTGTGTACACGTGCATGTGTATATATGTGTATATGTGTGTGTGCATATGTGGGTGCCCATATGCGTGTGTGTGTGTGTGTGTGTGTGTGTGTGTGTGTGTGAGAGAGAGAGAGAGAGAGAGAGAGAGAGAGAGAGAGAGACCTGCAATTTTGGAGACAGGGTGCCTTCATCATCAATAGGAACTGAATCTTTCATTTCTGTATCTCCTGTGAGTTTATTTCAAAGGGGGCCATTTTCTTGGGTCCCTAAAATTGTCACCATCTTCCTGGCTAGTGAGACTCCAGAGCCCACAGAGGGAGAAAGGGAATTGGTATCAACTGGACTTTCCTCTTTGAACCTCGTTGCACTGTTAAGACCTCAAAATAAAGGAAGATGTGAAATCTGCCATGTTTATAAACTCACACACCCTCCCTTGAGAGAGACCCTGAGGTCATTCCAGAGAAAGGAAGAAGCAGAGGGTCTGGTGCGGATGCCAGGTCGCACGAATCAGGTTTCTCTTCCACACACTCCTGGGCGGACCCTCTCACCTGACCCACCCCTGGGTGACTGAGTTGAATCTCTCCATGGCCCACCACGGAGCAGTTGGGTTAGGACTCCTCTCCCTCACTGGGTGGCAGGGTTAGGATCATCCCCTCCTGAAGCTCCAGCTGTTCTCCTCGAGGCCTGAGATGTCAGATATGCCTTCTCCCATGGCATCTCCACCTCGTGCAGATATTCTGATCTGAGTGTGACCCCCTTTCTCACTTACCTCAGGCAGCGAGAGCCGTTTGCTCTATCCTGATAGGTTCGCCGCATCCGTGATGCTTTAGGAAGGCCAAGAGAGTTGGATCTGCACCCTCAAAGGACTACTTTTGACTGGAAAGCTCACTTTTCTTCCAAACTTTCCAAGATTCAAACACAAGGCCTAGCAAACAGCCGTGGGTCGAAGGGTTATCACATTTTTCCCAACCCAGTGGCCTCATTTTACTTATAAGGAAAAGCATTCCCAGAAGGACCAGGCTGTGCTGATCCACCCATGTGCTTGGCACCAGATTTTATTCACTAAGTTAAGGTTTTTAACTCAGTTATTTTTCCATACAGCCTTCTTGGTCTACCTGCCTCTACTGGGTACTTCCCTCTGGTCTGTTACGTCTGAGATACATGGAGCCACATACGTTATACATATAAAGATATGGGGGCTGCCTGCACATGTTCATCAATGAGGGGTTACTGAGTCCCAGTAAATGCCTACTTTCTTCTTCTATTATAAGGGACAAGAGTGACCACCTCTGCGGCTCTCGTTAGAACTGCATTCTTTATTATACCATATTAGACATGTGGATAACAAGGCAGAGAAGACTTGTGGCTGCCCTGCTGTGTAACTGTGGGAACCTGGAGTAGAGCCCGGGAAGCACAGACCTTGTGTTCCTGTGCTTGATGAGTCTACTCAAGAGTTTCCCACAATTTAATATTATGCTTTTAAGTTTAAGAGAAGCTGGGGGGGGTTCCACAGTCCACCACCCCAGCTCCCTGACTGCTTTAGGGAATCAGTGTCCCAAAAGCCTGTGCTCACACATTTTCTCCTGGCCCTGAGAGCTCAGTGATCCTCAGAGAGGGAAGAGCTGTGTCACTGAACGGAGGCGGGCGTAAGGGTAGCCTGCCAGCCTTGCTTCAGCAAGCAGAAGGGACTCCAAGAATGTCCGGGTTACACTGAAAATGGGCATCTAGGCCCCTCCTGTGCCTCTCTCATGTACTTCAGTTTGCCAAAGCACCGAACTTGGCCCTGCTTCGGAGCATCTCTTGGTTTTGAAGCAGGACTCCAAGTTGTGATTCCTGAGAAATAGCAGTCTAAATCCCTTCCTACATTTTAAAATAAACGGGGTTTGGAAGAACTTGAATATGCTTCTTTTTCTCTGTTAAATGCTGGGAGGATTCATGGGGCAGATGTGTCTTTAGAGCTCAGTGAGCAGTGTTAACTGTTGTGGTTGTTGCTAGGAGTTTTGATCTACAGCTCGGGGTCATCCTAAATCCTCGCCTGCAAACTCCGCCTCCCATCGTCATAGCACGTCCCACAGCAAATTCACAGTGAGTCCTGGGTCTCTCTGGCTCATCCTTTTCTGAAGCATTGACCATTGGCAGGTTTATCCCTGCATAGAGGGACATAGGCAGAAAATACGTCTTCAGCACAAGGCCAGCTAAAGGCCGCTGTTTCCTTGCCTGGTGGGTCTTTCAAGAGTTCTTCCTGAGAAGAATGCATAGGCCCTGTCTTCTCAGCAGACTTGCCTACAGTCTCCCAGCCGGGGTCACAGTAACGCCGAGTGGACGCAGTCCACCTTGGAGCCCTGAGGCAGATCCAGAGACGTGCTTTTGCAGGTGCTGTGAACCAGTGTTTCCTGCTCTCCCTTTGGTACCCTTCTGCGGACAGGAGAAAGCAAACTCACCCTTCTTGAACGGCAAGTTGTCGATGATACCGCAGCACATTGTCAAAAGCAAGGCATTTCTTCCAAGTATTTTTTTAACGTAAAAATATAATACGCCAATGATTGCATTCATATAAAAGTTATTGTGGGTGGTTCTTCAAAACTTTGAAAACCATACCTCAGGAGAAAGGTAGTATATCCCCCATGTCTTTGGCTGCAATGTTCTGATATGCACCCAATTTGGCTACTGCAAATGAAACAGGGGAATGACTGCCTGGAGCCCCATCGATGGCTCTCGTGTGGACTCCAGTGTCTGATTTCTTCTGTGCCCACTTCAGGGTGCTGCTATGCATTAATGTATGGAAAATGCCTATCAGAGAGTCTAATATGTACAGGTACTCAGGAAATGCTACTTGTCCCTCATGGAGTAAATACGCAAGGACAAAAGTGAACAGGAACATTTCCGATGGCTGGCTGGAGAAAGGAAGACCACATTAGTGTAGTGAGAGGGACCCGAGAATGGCTGGCTCCCAAATCTGTTATCCTTTGTGTCTCGGCCCCAGCTGTGGCTACATTCTCATACCAGGGAGAGCTGGAAGCTGAGTTAAGGAATCTCTCTGCCTGCACCACCCCACTCCCCAAACAATCCTGGTGTCATCGGGCAGTGGCACTCTTGCTACACTGAGAGGACCCGATGAACCTTGCATCCAGGGCTGCCGCCATCAGGCCCAGAACACGAACCCCAGGTCCCCACCCCCTCTGCTGCTCATCTGAGCCAGCGTTTAAAGTGCTGTATAGAGAAAAGGATCATGAACACATGACACCAATTCTGCAGCACCAGGCTTGCAAAATGGAATGTCACAGGGACATTCTTTCTGCCCCACAGAAAGAATTGTTGCCTCAACTTTGGAGTTTATATCTCCGTGGATGTGTGCACTTTTATATCCCCAGAAATAGTATGCTTTCATTTTGAACTGCTTACCTGATAACAGGTCAATGTGTGTATTTATGTGCAGGCGTGTGTTTGTGTATGTGTTTATGGGGGTGGTCAGCTAGATACACACGTGTACAGAGACCAGGTATCAACCTTGAGGGACCTTTCGCTGGTATCTGGAACTCCAAGGACCCATCTACCCCCACCTCCCTAACATTTGGATTACAAAAACACACTAACACGCCCAGATTTTTACCTGTGTCCTGGGGTTCACAAATTCAGGGCCCCTTTTGCCTGGGTAGCAAGCACTTAATCAGCCAGGCCACCTCCGCAGCCCCCAGTTAGACATTATAAAGTGTGAGCAGAGAGTGTGTTTTTGAGACATTTCCCACCTAGACCCAGGTGTCCAGCTTTGGGGTTCATCCTGGTGCTTCTCTTGCACACGCTCTGGTGTGGGGTGTACCGCCAAGGCGTTCGTCTGCACAGTCTGCTTCTCTCTTTTCCTCTTGTGAACAAAGCTTCAGGGAGCACCCGAGTGCTTTCCTCCTGGTGAGGGCTGGGCTGGGCAGAAGGGACTTTCTCTGCTCTGTGATGGGGAGGGGAGTGTGTAGGCTGCTCAGCCAGGGTGTATGAACGGCATTACTAGTTGATCTTCAAAGGCGGAGTGTGAGTTTAAAACTCCCACTGAGATTTGAGTTCTCAGTGCCCCGCATTCTTTTGACATCTTGGTCCTGTCCTCTAATTCTGTTGTTGCAAATCCTTCCTGCCCACGTGTACCTTCCATGTTGGCTTATCCAGCATAGATCTAGCATACTCCTACCCACTCCCTCCAGCTCAGCCTTGCTACAGAACGTGGACACAAAGGAACTATGTCTGGTAGAGAACCACAACCTCCACTGCTGAGCAGAAAATTCTAGAACAATTTGTAGATTTTAAATTATGTTTATTTCTCAGTCCTGTGATGAAGTCTGACATCAGCCCTCTGTCTTGTCCCCAAGGGTCATTGTTTACTGGTTACCAGTGTGTCTGTTCTGTGTTCATTACCCATCCATTGGCCGCCTTGCTAGTAGCTGTCTCAGTCATGAGATAGCAGTAGTGAGACCATCTTGCTTTCGTTAAATTAGTTCTTGTTTTATTTATTGTGGCCCCGATGGACAGGAATGGTGGTATTGGCTATCTGAATACTCCAAAGAGAAGATCTAAGACAGAATAAGTTCATCAGTGAATTATGAAAACAAAACAAAACAAAAATGGTGCCAGTTTTCTTTCACACCTCAGGAAGTTATATTGTCCTACTCACAACACAGTAACTTGGAGACGATGGTGAATTTGAGAGTGGCCAGTAGAAGAGGTGTTTCAAGCAGTAAGGGTGTGCTATGTCAGAACGCTCCAAACCTCTGTGTTGACCTCAACAAGAGATGAAGTCAGAAAGTCATGAATGGAACTGGACTGAAAGTGTGACCACCGCTGGGTGGGCTTGGCCTGCACACATAGAAACAGCTGTGTACAGAAGGCTAGCAGCTGCCTGGGGTTCAGTGATCTCCTGGGCGTCCTGCATCTCAATAGAAGGAAGGTGTCCCACTATATTTTCGAGTTTCCTCGGTATATAAATGAAATATGTTAGAATGGTAGCAAAAGATTAGAGTGAATGATACTGATGTAAAAGTATTTCGTTATACGGGTAAATGCATAAAATTCATAAAATAAGGCTGCATATTGAAACCCAGTGGTCAGCTGTAAAAGCAATGAAAGGGAGACGGCGGAGGAAGGGATGCCGGCAACAGATAGCTGTGTTTGTAAAGGTGAATGCTGTTGGGCAAGATTTGAGGAGGTTCTCGATCAAACAGAAGAATGTAGAAGAGAAGCAGCAGAGAGATAACCAGACAGCAGACTTCATCCCAACTGTGCTGACAGCCACATTCCACAGAAGGTGACCGATGCCTTTCAGTCACAAGGCCGAGAGAGCCCGCACCAGAGAAAGAGGCAGGAGCCACCCATCACTAAACACGCTGGTTTTCTGGGACTATTCATGCAGCTGTAGTCTAGAGGACCAAGTGAGTAATGGCCTCCGTTACAAACGGTAATCCATTTCTCTTAGTTAGGGTTTTACTGCTGTGAACAGATACCATGACCAAGGCAACTCTTATAAGGACAAGATTTAATTGGGGCTGGTTTATAGGTTCAGGGGTTCAGTCCATTATCATCAAGGTGGGAGCATGGCAGCCTCCAGGCAGCCATGGTAGACGATGAGCTGAGAGTTCCATCTCTCGTTCCAAAGTCAAACAAGAGAAGACTAGGACAGTTGTCTTAAAGCCCACGCCCACGGTGACACACCCACTCCAAGGCCACACCTCCATATTGTGCTACTCTATGAACCAAACATACTCAATCTGTCTTAGTTCCATCGCTGTGATATACACCATGACCAAAAGCAACCTGGGGAGGAGAGGGTTTGTTGCCCTACTACTCTCTGGAGAGCTGTATCACTGTGGGAGGTCCCAGTAGGGACTCAAGGAGGGGAGCAGGAGGCAGAAACTGAAGCGGAGACCCACGGAAGAAAGCTTCTGATGGTTGTTCCACAGCTTGCTCTGACTGCTTTCTTTAGACCCCTCAGAACCACATGCCCCAGGGTCTGGCACTGCCTGTAGTGGGCCGGGCCTTCTGGCATCAATCATTAATAATAATAATAATAATAATAATGATGATGATGATGATGATGATGATGATGATGATGATGATGATGATGATGATGATGATGATAATAATAATAATAATAATAATAATAATAATAATAAAGCCTTACAAACTTGCCTCTAGGAAGTCTGGAAGGAGGTTTCTTTTCAACTGCAGGCAACTCTTCCCATATAATTCTAGGTAGGAAAACAAACAAACAAAAAACACAACCAGGATCTGGGACATTCTCAGAAGGCTGGGAGACCAAATGCTGTCCTACGAGGCTGCAACTCTTCAACATAGCAAACCCAGAGTCTGGAGCCTTGGGTATTGTGTTTGCTGATGTCGTCCAGGCTACAGCAAGTCACAGAGCCAAGTGCAAAGCAGTATGGACAAGGACATGAGAACGGGGGACCCAGAGGTGGGGGCATCGTTAGAGCAGCGTTCTACACAGAGTTCCAGATGACTCCCAAGAGATGCGTGAAATAAAAATAGGCTAAGGGAAGGAAAGGGGAATGTGCACTGTGCAAACATTAATCACAAAATCTGAGATGGCTGTATTAAAGTTACACAATGTAGACTCCCAAATAAAAACTGCTTACTAGGCAAAGTCTAAAGATTATGTCAAAACGAGCTATGGATAAAGAAAACGGCAGAATGCTTAGCTAGTATTGCCAACTGACCCACAATGAAAACCTGAGAATCAGCTGTGGGCCGCAGCTAGGGCCAGGGTGTGGCAGGAGCTAGGAAACAGCAAAGGTAGCTCTTAGGAGAGACGTGTAAAGGACTTAACAGCGATAACTAGGCTTCCCACGTTATGAAGCTAAAAAGGAAGCACCAGCCACACTCAAAGTAGGAAAAGAGCCAAGAGCCTATTCTGAGTTGAGAATTTTAGAAGAATGAGCTGATAAACTTTTGGAGAGGTTGGTTTATGCAAGTGAAGAGAAAAATGTAAGTTGCAGGTATGGTCAGGACTGAAAGGGGGATCTTGATGTAGAGGTAAGAGAAGGCGAAGGAGCATTGTCTTTTCTAGAAATAAACTCGGTACGACACTGAAGAAGCTTTCCCTGAGCTAGTGCCTCATCTCTCATCATCTCTGCCAAGCCGAGATAGAAGCCCAGAGAAGCCACGATGTGGGCTACAAACAAATTGCCACCGCTCACTTTAGAGCCCATCTGTGCGGCTCTGTTTGTCGTGCTGCGGCCACGGGCCACCTGGGAGTGCTGAGAGCACTGCTGGGTAAAGAGCAGTCCTGTGCGCTTCCGGTGTAAGTCGAGGCCCCAGGGCCAGCAGTTTCAAGGCATCTGAGAAAAGTCCAAATCCACAGTCGCTCCTTCACAGGGAGCTGTGACATCGGCAGTGCAGACCTCGTGTTGGATTGTCTCTAGGTGGTGGAGGCCATTTTTACAGAGCAGTAAAAATAAACAGATGTTGCGTAACCCTGAGGAGGATTTCCCAGTGGACACGTGGGATGTGCGTCTTGACATGCTCACCTGGGCTGTTCTTTCAATGCTTTCACTGGCAGACATCATCAAACCGCCACAGCATGACTGCGACCCCATCCTCAAGTCCGCAGGCCACTGTGACGGACTCTTCCCACCCATCGCCCCACAGATTCCCCACTCTGCTGCTGCGCAGGGGATAATGTAGTGGTGTATGAATGAGGGAAGTGTGGAAGCGGGGCTCATTCATCTAACAGCTTCCTGCGCTACAGCCATTAAGGGTTATGTGTTGCAAAAGGAACACAGTATGTGTGGCCTGAAAATCCCCAGCTCCTAAGAAGGAACGCTGGCAGACAGAGAAAACCACCAAAGAAAACGGGACATTTTAATAACAGCCTCCAGTGTGAGATTCCCAGCCACGCGTTTCCCAGGAAGTTAATGTTGCACACAGTCGAGTTTCCAGAGAGGTTATCACCCTTGTAAAACGGTCCCACTCCCTACACCTCAGGCTTCTAAGACAACCTCAGGACGCACCCTTGAGCACCGGTGACCCTGCGTCAGAACAGACCCACAGTTCCCAGGCCACCATCTCCTTTTTGACGTCTCGAGATTGTGAGGACTTAGAAAAGGGGCAGGGAGTGTGGAGACAGGCCACAAAGCCTGTGAGCAATTAAGAAACTGGTGGATCAGGGAAGATTCTAGAGACGGGGGATGGAGAGAGACGCTGGGAATAGTAGTTCAAGAAAACCTTTGTAAAGAAAAAGAAATAGGCTTAGAAGAAAAAATGTCCCGTCCCCATACTTTATTTGGCAGAAGAAAAGCCTGCCAAGGAACCGTCTCCATGTCCCCAACATGCTAGTTTTTTTTTTTAAGCTTTCTTTTTTAAGCTTGGTGTTAACATAATATCCTGGTTTTAGTGATACCAAGAATATTCCAGACTTCACTAGTCTGAACCAAGGAAAAAGGCCTTGTTTACTTTTCCATTAGCATTCATTAAGTTTCAAAGAACGAGTCCCATGTTGACGTTTTCTTACTCGCATGTGACACATCTTAGCCATACTGGGACGCTCCAGTGTGCTCTGACCTTCCCACTCCCCCTTCACCCCCTCCACAGCCCTAAGAGCCCCCTGGTACTTAGTGTTCCGTGTTCTTCTCCTCCGCCTTCCACACAGGAGCGAATGCCTCTCCATCTTTCTCAGCCCGGCGTAGAGCACTTACTTCACCTTCTCTCTTTCTCTCCGACATCTGTTCTTTCTGTGTTTGCATACATGCACCCCATCTTTGTACATCCATCTCTTGGGCGGACATCTGGACTGGGTGTGTCTCCCGGAGGTCATGAACAGTACATCCATAAGCTTGGCTGTGCCCGTATCCCTGTGGCACAGTGACTGGACTCCTTCAGGGGTGACCCGGAAGTGAAATAGCTTTTGAGTTGTGTGGGGAACTTTGCACCACAGTGACTTTATCCGCTGAAGTCCCACAGCAGTGGAGAAGGGCTCCTCTTTCCCCACAGCCTGGCTGTTTTTGTCCTTTTCTTAGTGAGATGGAATCTCCCAGTGGCCTAGGGCGTTGGACATTGTTTCAGGCACGTCTTGGCCTTCAGTAGTCCTTCCTTTGTAATTGGATTTTTGTTTGTTGGTTGGATTACTTCTGTTTTTGGTTTTCTTTTCTGTACAGATTGTAGATATCAATCTCCTGTCAGGTGACTCCTTGGCCAAGGTCTTCTCCTGCTAGGCTATCTCTTCGCTCCGTTGCTTCCTTTGCTGTAAAGACTTTTAGTTTGATATAATCCCATTAGCTGGTTCTTGTTGTTATTTCCTGAGATGCTGGAGCCCCTCGTCTTGCTTATATGCTAAGGTGTTTTTACCTCTTCTAGTAACTTTAGAGTTTCGGTTATTACAAGTGAATCAGTGACCCATTTTGGGTTGATATGAATACCTGGCAGAGGTGGGGATCAAATGTCATCCTTCTACTTGTGAATGCATTTCCCAGCATCGTTTGTGATGAGACTATCTTCTGTTTCCAGTGTACTTTTAAAGACTTATTTTATTTTTAATTGTATGTATGGTGGATGTGTGTGCACATGAATGCAGGTGTCCTCAGGGCCAGAAGAGAGCACTACCTGCTGGTGAGCCAAAGTTATGGGTGATTGTGAACTGCCTGATATCAGTGTTAAGAACCAAACTCTAAACTCTTAACCAATGAGACATTTCTCCAGCCCTTCAGTATATGTTGTTGTTGTTGTTGTTATTTTTAAGACAGTCAAGATTCAGGTAGTTGTATCAGTGAGCGTTTATTTCTGAATCTTCTTGTTGTTGTAAATAAATATAAAAATAAAAACAAAAAAGTAAAAACAAAAGCGGGTGAATGTTTTCCCTCAGGGTGTTTTTCCCTGCTAGGGTTCCACACCTCAGTGCCCCTGATATCTGCTGGATATCTTGGCATAAACTCAGCCCAGCCACACACTTTCTTATACTGAGACTCTTACACAAAAGAGCATACAACTGGTGTTTTTACCCTGCTAGGGTTCCACACCTCACTGCCCCAGATATCTGCTGGATATCTTGGGCAGAAACATAGCCCAGCCACACACTTTCTTATACTGAGACTCCTACACAAAAGAACACACCACACAATAATCTTTGGTCCAATTGGTAGGATATAATTGCTCAGTTAAACACACAAAGCCCGGTACCATCCATCCCTTGCACCTTTTATTTGCCCGGTCTCCAGCTTCTCCTTCTCCCACAACGACTCCTTGCTTCTCCTCTCTCTCTCTCTTTTCTTTACTCACTCTCCCAAATATATCAACTCTTTTATGCTTTAGTTTCTCTTTCTCTTACAACGACTCCTAGCTTCTCCTCTCTCTCCATCTCCTGTCTCTTCTAACCCTTCTCAGTTCCCCATCGTTTCTCAACCTATTTTCTTTACTCACTCTCCCAAATATATCAACTCTTTTATGCTTTAGTTTCTCTTTCTCTTACAACGACTCCTAGCTTCTCCTCTCTCTCCATCTCTTGTCTCTTCTAACCCTTCTCAGTTCCCCATCTTGTCTCTAAACCGTTCCCTTCTTTCTCCTACCTTCCTACTCTTCTGCTCACTCTTTTAAACTGTACCATCCTCCCCCCCACCTGCTCAGGTTCCACTGGCTCAACTGTCAACAACTGTCCTCTCTCAACCTAACCTCTGAATCTAATCCCCCTCCTGCTCCTGACTCCTTCCTCTGCCCAAATCTAGTGCTCTTGCCTTTATTCCACAAATTCAGAGAAAACTCCAAGGCAAACCACAACATCTTCTATCGTATTCTATTGCTCTAGCTGTCTGTATTAGTCACTATGGCTCTGTAGTATAGTTTGAGGTCAATTACTGTGGTGTCCCAACATTCTCCATGCGCCTCAGGATTGTCTTAGACTCCCAGCATATTTTCTGTTTGTGTATTTTAGGATCGTATATATTTACTTTCAACCCCCAATCTAATTTTCAGAAAGTAGTCTTCTTCCCCTCACCTGCCCCTCCTCCCAGCTATTAGAAGGACCCTGAGGATGCTCAGAAAAAGACTCTTGACTTCCTGCCTCTGCTTCTGGGAACTCACGAACTGCCGATCCACAGGACGGAGCTCTGCCAGGTGGCCACTGGTACCTGCCCCATCCTGTTGGGGAGTACTGTTCTCATCCTAGCTCTTTAACTAAAGCATGGGTTACTTTTTTCTTTCTTGTCAGACAACCAAATGACACAGTTGAAACTTCGCCTTGGCGGGGGTGTATGTTGAAATATTGGAGGTGGTAGAATTACAGCACAAAGAATTCCACCCATCACAAGGGCCCACATCTGTCCTAGGGCCAGTGACCAGGCCCTCTGCAGCCTGATCTTCCTTTGCATGGCCCAAGTGAGGCTGTCTCCTCTCTTCCAGAGATCTCTGTGGTGACACCTGTTCCTCCCCAATCCATTTCACAAGACTATCTTGAATACCTGTTACGTTCTAGTCACAAGACCTACCAGACATAGCAGGGACCCAAACAGGCCTAGACCAGGAAAAGGTCAGGCTCTAAGGGTTGCTGGTACAGATGGTCTGTCAAAACCAGGAGCCCAAGGAGACCAGTGAAACTGAGGTGGGGGCAGTACAGACAGGCAGATGAAAGGTGAGGTTAGACAGGAAGGCAGCGGCCATACCTGTAGGTATCACAAAGCCACTGAGGGGAGGGTACCTCAAGTACGATGACTTGTTATAAGAGCAGGGGCAAGAATGGTATGTTTTGATCTTCATTTTAAGATTCTGGCAGCCTCCCACAGAGTGAGTGGAAGAGGAGGTGGAGGGGCAGGTGTTATACCAGAGGCCTCTGCAAGGTCAGATGGTAGTGTAGCCCCTAGTGCTGCCGGGGTGAGTGTGGATCCATTTCTAGATATTTTTGGAGGTAAACCAATAGTTTGCTGCTGAGTCAGATCCAGGTAGGCTTTCAGGTTTTGAGGCCGCCTTAGGCAGCTGGGCTCTGATGAGACAGTCTGCACCTTTTCCAAAGTTTGATTGGCACAGTGTTGAGTAGCAACCTGAGAGCGGCAACAGCGGGCACCTGTACCAGCCCCTTTCAGCATGCTACTAAAGTTTCCCACAGCCTGGTGATCTACCCTCCTCAGCCCCACCCGGGCCTCCTGCCACATCGACTTCGTGCAGGATTAATGTTTTTCATTAATGTTTCTACCCAAACAATTACTGGGACGAACAGGCAGTGTCTCATTCATTGGATCATCCATTCAAGAAAAAGCTTATCAGTGTAGCTCGTAGTAGGACGTTTAGTGACAAATCCCACACTTGCCACTGGCTAGTTGTGAGGCCTTGGACAGATTCCCTGGGCTTTTTGCGCTCGGTGTCTTTAGTTGTGGAACTGAAAAGCAGGAGTGAATTCTGTTCTCATCAAAGCCTGGCCGTGAGGAGAGAGTTCTAGTCTCTCTCTCTCTCTCTCTCTCTCTCTCTCTCTCTCTCTCTCTCTCTCTCTCTCTCACTCTCTCTGTGTGTGTGTGGGGGGGGGGGATCAGCACCTTTGACTTCCAGTCTCCAAGGGCAGAGACTCACCCTCTCTGAAGCCAAGTTTTATCTCTTGGATACAGAAACATTAGCACCCATGGCGAGGGCTTATTGGGAGATGAAATCCGCCCCTTTAAGCAGAGCTTGGTGTATTATGTTCTGTAGGAATAATGTTAGCGTCTCCCCTGACTCGAAGGGTCCCATCTTCCTAGTTTAAATTGTACATTCCCACCTCTGCCATGAAACTGAAGCAGGAGGAAGGCCATCCTGACCCCTCTCGAAGGCTTGTGGTTTACAAATGAGGCTCTCTAAGTTCCGGCCTGGTACAGTGCTGCTGCAGAGGTAGGAATGTGAATGCGGGCGTCTTACCCCCCAGAGACAGCACTTTGCAAGACTCCATGTGACCCCAATGCCACTCCAGCTCTCTCCCATCCTCTGTGCCACTTCCTCCGTCTGCCCCTGCCTTGACCAATCAGAGGAAGAGCACACAGGTGTCAGCCACTTGTGGACACGCCTGTTCACGTGGGAAGTCCGGATTCCAGGTTCTCCTTTTTACTTTGGACGCTGACTGCAGTTTCCTTCGGTGTCCTTTGCTCGGATGCCTCCTAGCCACGTCCTGGAGGTGGCCTTCTCTGGCTCCCCCTGGTTTCTTGGTGTTCATTACTCTCTGGTTCACCTAAGCCCTTTGTGCCTTCACCTGTGTGGCCATGTGTCCCATGAGGAGCAGGAACATTTTAAGAATCACTTCCGGTGTAAAAAGCAAGCTTGGGCCGTGTTGCCAAAGAGGAAAATGGAGATTCCTGTGGAAGGTTCCTCACGTTGTTGAAATCTAACTCATCCTACTCTGGATGGGGCTGAACCTGGTAGTTAGTGTAGGAGGCAGGTTTTCCTTCTGGTGGTTCTGGGGAGCCATCGGAGCAATACAGTGCATTCGTGAAAAGTAAACTGGTGCATATGGCTATCAAGGGCAAGGAGAAACACTCCCGTAAGGCTAACACGATACTTTTGGGTTTCAGGGAACAGATCCGGCAAGGCCTCGAGGAGCTCCAGAAGGTTCTGCCAGGAGGAGATACTTACATGCATGAAGGATTCGAGAGGGTAATTTTGAGACAGTTTTAAACTCTTGAGTATAACACACCATGCTGAAATATCAGTGTAGGGGTAGCTAATGACAAAACTTGTGCGTTAGGGGAAGAGAACACAGTTTTCCCCCATATGCTCACTGACAACTACATTCTAAAGGACTAAGGGAATGGCTGTTTCTCCTTCACTGACACTCACGAAGAATTCCCTAGCCCGTGCATAGATGTCACTCACAAATAGTGCCACTCATAAGTCCCCTCAATCCCCAAAGTGATTTTCGTGGCCGCCAGCCTCAGTGGCTGAGGTAGAATTTCGGTACTGTTGGCGTTAAGGGAAACCTTTCCAAGACTCTGAAAAAGATCTCCACCATGTCAGCAATCAGTTAGCCTAGCTTTGAGAGTCACTTTACCTGGACCTCAGCACTGGCATGTGGAGTGAGACCTGGGCAAGTCACATTAAAAACCAAGACAGCCCAGACTGCATGTGAACACCAGCTCCTCGGGCCTACATGCATGCTACTGGGCTGGCCAGCAGTGTTGCGTAGCTTATGGTCTAATGGCATCTTCGTATGTTTTTCAGGCCAGTGAGCAGATTTACTACGAGAACAGTCAAGGTAAGATTGTAGCACAAAGCAACATTATGAAGTGTCTTGTGTCGTATTGTTTGCTTCTGAAGGAGAATTGGTACATTTCGGAGTTCATGTGTGGCATGGTGCATAAATCCTGCACAATTCATTTATTAAAGAAAGAATATGAAGGGAAGCCTGGGAAGATGGCTTATGTCAAGTCAATTTCTACCATGCTGTGCCAGGAAACATTATACAAAAACAATTAAGATCCCTATCTGGCTGCAGCCTGCGGTTCCCAGGAATAGTTTTGCGTGGTGAATTCATTAAGTTAATAACTACTTGGATGGTTTAGTAAGAGCTTGGATTTTTGTGTCAGATTTAATGATCTTGTCTCTCTCTGAGCTCCTGCGGTTGGATCTGATATTTAGATCAAGTTTGGCTTAAAGTTCCCTTCACTTAAATATAAATGCATAAAGTATGCTTCATAAAGCCTTAGAAAGGGAAATATAACAGTTGTCATCATTTTGACTTTTATTAGTCTCTCTCATGGAGAACAGACCAATCCGTCACCCTAGTTAGTCTCTTCGGTGAGATTCCATATAACTGTGGGGACTTTCCTCCTAATACCACTTCCTGCTTGATTGTAGTTAAACTGCAACAAATAGGACAGGCCCCAGACTTGCTGAGCGAAATCAATTTTAAGTACTGTTACTGGAAGTCTAAATAATATCGGGAGCATTCCAGTAGGTTTTTCCGACAGCTGTATTACTTCTGGTCAGCTTGCAGATTCTGATAAATATTATGTCTTGGCATACTGTCGTCCAAATGTGGTACATGTGGTCAGCTCTGGCATTCGAGGAGGTCCAGTACAGACCAAGTGTGGAATGTGCCCCAGGCCTGCTGACCCTCACTGGAGCTGGCTGCAAGGACAGGCTGGTTCGGCAGCCATCTTCTCAGGCTGGCCTACCTGTCGAGATGAGGCTGGGAAACCCAGATGTCTGAGTTTTCTTCATGCTGGAGTTGTTTTCACACCCCAAAACGAGACTGGCTGTCACCATATTCATTTTCAGTGACTGGGCTCAGAAAGAGACAAAGTCTCAGGAGTGAGCAGGGTGGGTGTTCCTGGCAGTTCAGCATGAGTTACAGGGCCTTTGCTGTTTCGAGCAGGATACAGGACAGCGAGTGTCATCATTGCTCTGACGGATGGGGAGCTGCACGAGGACCTCTTCTTCTATTCGGAGAGGGAGGTGAGTAGCAGCCACTGGGTCTCAGTGAGGAAAGGGGACCCAGCATGCAGCTCAGAGCTGGACGAGGGTGAGGAGACCAGGGCCTTTCTCCAACACGACCCCGCTCTGTGTTCAGGCAAAACAAGTCGTTCTTGGTAAAAACCTGAATGAAAGTGTTTCATATGTAAGAACAATCGTAATAATTCACTTTTAAGTCAATGTGCATGCCTTGCACATGGAAAAGAGTTTCCTCCTTTCAAAAAAGGTCTACTATACCTTTATCAAAGGAGGTGTAGTATTTTAGCAGGTTAAAAAGGTCACATATGCATTTTAAACAAAAATTTACCAATTTTCTTCCCCTTTCCCTCATATTTCCTCCTAAAGCAATAGAGGAGGGAGAGCTTTCTGTGATGCATGAGAACCAGTTTGCCAGGGTAACATTTGTATTCTCAGCCCAGAAAACCAGGCTGAGCAGACACTGGATGGAAACCTAGTTCTCCCTGCTTCTCCCTCCTTTCCTTTTCTAAGGTTTTTTTTTCCACTGTATTTTAAAAAGAGTTTACTAACGTATTTGTCTATTTCCTGAGTAGCAGTCCAAAGAGGGTGCCAGATTTCCCCCACCCCCGACCCCGCCACCGAATTAGAGTTATGGGTGGTTATGTGAGTGAGGGCGCCTTCAGAGGCCAGAGACTTCAAATCCCCTCAGAGCTGGAGTCCCGGATGGTTGTGAGTCATCTGATGTGGGTGCTGGGAGTCAATCCGGGGTCCTCTGAAGGAGCACTGTACGCTCTTAGCTGCCGAGCCACCTCTCCAGCTCTCTCACCGCCATTTCTTTATGCTCACAAACATTACTCCCCAAGAGGACTCTCCCAAGTTCCTCTCCCCAGGAACTACTGGCAGTTGATAGCTATTTGGAGAGAGGGTCATTTCTTTTCAGAGGTATGGTCACTGGTAGGTGGCCTATATATCCCAGTGAATGAGACCACAGATGTATTGAGTCTCACTACAAACATGGCCTCTCTCAGACCCAGGTAGAAATTCACACAGAAGAAAAAAAGGATATGGGGGGGGGGTTGGAGCAGACAGTGGAAGACATTAATGGCAGCGGTCCAATTCCCTGAGGCTTTTGACCACTGTTTAGTTTGAATCGAACTCCATCCACAAATGTGAAGTAGTGTGTTTGCTCATTCTGAGCTTGCACTGGCTACGCTGTAGAGACACACAGGACAGCAAAGCAGCGTTGCTGGGCTCTACCGTGAAATGCTTTCCTTGTTTCCTTCTCCCACGAGCACACGCCTGGCATGGGAAACACAAACTCCCATGACAGACGCCCTAAGCATCTGAGTAGCGATACGTTTCTGTATGCTAAACTTAAAACTATGTGGTGGGATGGGAAGCGCTTATTTAGGCATCAAATAACTGTCAGATCAAGTCAAAAAGCCCTAATAAGGAGAGAACCGAAATCGAACAAATGATGAGTGTGCGGGGTGGAAAGCAGACGTTAGCTGGGAGCAATTTTAGGTTGACGGCACATAAAGACTTGGAAAGAGATCGGTGGGCTGATGCCAACAGAGGGAAGGTTCCCAGGGACGACAGAAAGAGCACCAGCCCTCCCCTTCTCCGTTTCGCCCCACAAAGCTCAGCTAGAGGAGAAGAGTCCCAGAGCTGATATAGATGATGTTGGCATGACTGTGTCTCAAGGCTCATTTCCTTCTGAATGCCAGCAGGAACTATTTCCAGCAGAAAGAAGAGAAGACATGCTCTGTCCCTTCTAGAAGTCAGTGTGAGAAACAAGTGGGTCGGGCTTCTCACAAAGGGAGAAATTATAACCCAACCCGGTTATATATCGGGCAGTGGATCCCCATGTTCACCATCTGCTGAGCACTGACTCCATGTGTTCCTGTGCTCTACCCTGAACACAGGAAATCTGGGAAACAAATGCCAAAGCAAATCAAAGTACCTTTAATAAATCAAATACAACACTAAGCCAAAGCCTGGATGTTTTCCAGTATGTCGCCAAGTCAATGATTAATGTCGAGACGATCCTGCCTCCTGCTCAGATGTGAACTTACCGTTAAACCACTTCACTCTGTGGCTGCGAGAAAGGCCTGGTTCACAGACGATGCTGACCGTAGATGCATCACAATATCCGTGAGCTCTGCGCGGATGACCACAGTTAATTCCCCAGGCATTTTACTGAGCGAAGCCAAGCATCCGAACAGGGGTATCGGGTGCCAACAACCACATTCATTTGTAATACTGTGTGGCCATCCCTACCAGGAAAAACAGTGCATGCCAATAAAACTCACTTCAGCCTGGATGCGTGATGTGATTTATCTGCCCCAGTCACTCCGGCATCTTCCAGCGCTGTCCCTCAAGTCAACTTTTGCAGGGGACGCCCTAAAGTGACCACTGCCCTCTGATCCACACCGTGGAATACAGGCTCCTTGGGATCTGGCTTACTCCTTTCCTGTGCCACCTGCCACACAGTAGGTGCTCAGGAAACACCCCATGGTTGGTGGCAAGACCAAGGAAAATTTTAGGAAATTTTAGGAAAATCAAGAGAAGGCCTGCTTCTTTGATTCCCTTTAATACCCGTTGTCTCTTTGACACAGGCTAACAGATCCCGAGACCTTGGCGCGATCGTCTACTGCGTTGGCGTGAAGGATTTCAATGAGACTCAGGTATGAGCCTGGGTCTCCTGTTTGGAGATGTGCTGTTTGGGAGAGGAGAACACAGAGCAGCCAGCACAGCGGGGCACCTGCAGAATACACAGCCCTCAAGTAGGATGCTTCTCTAGGAAGCTGGCAAGAAGACACTTCTGGCTGTGTGAAGAATTAGGCACCTTCTGAGGTTTCTGGGGTCTTAACACAGACCACCCAGGCCAGGGCACACTTCTCTTGTTCAACTTTCCAGGTACCATTAAGTCACCAAGGTGTTAACACAGCTCTCAATTAACTTAGAACACTCTCTAAAAACTTTAATTTGGCAAGTACGACTTGCTTTTTCAAGTGACAGATGACCTTTGCTCATTAAAAGTGGAATGCATTTTCAACACCAATGTGTAAGAATAGCTGGAGGTGTGTGCCCAGATAAAGGAAACTGCTAACATCCTGAGTAAGAGCTCATCCCTGTGGCCCCGTACAGTGACACCATCCTCAGTGGGTACGAAGTAACATAGGATTACAAAGCGATGAGAATACTCCTGCCCACTTTTAGGAAAAACAAACACGTATCTGCATTTAACACGTCTATACATATCCACTGTCAGTAAGGCTTAACTACAAATGCATAAGTAGAGGTCAGTTTTGAACAGGCCTTGTTTGTTCCTTCATTTTAACTCTTGTAGTTCCCTAAAATTTTTTAAGAAATGGTGTGTTACTTTTGCAATCAGTAACAACAACAAAAAAACAAATGTAAAACTGACATGGCCGCTACAGTCCCAGAGCCATGAACATTGGGAGTCCCCGGTCAGCTGTTCCTTATCCTCCGTCTCCTGCTTCATGGACCCAATGAAGCAATGGGCCTGTCCCTGGTGGCAGTTGGTGTGAAAGGTGTGGGACCCCTCTCATCAGCCTGGTGTAACAACAAGGGCCTCAATTTGGTTCTGAAGTTGCTCTAAGAGGCCTGGTGTCTGTTTGACTCGGATAAATTAACCCGCAGATATTTGAGTGAGAAAAAGTCAGTGGCCCTCAAATCTACAAATGGCATCACGCCAAGTTGTGTGTTCATCCTACTAGACAGTCTTACCTCTGCTCCCAAGTGTTGTGTTTTATATGAAAGAAAGAAAGAAAGAAAGAAAGAAAGAAAGAAAGAAAGAAAGAAAGAAAGAAAGAGGATATGTTTCGTAGAGGCGTGGTATGGTGAGGTTATGGGGTGCCTCTGTGAGCCCATGTTGAGGCATCCCTTAGAGTTTATTTAGAGCATGAGAAGGGGAGTTGAGGAGGGAGTAGAGACAGAGACAGGGCGGGGAGGGGGAACCAGAGGGAAAGAGAGAGAAGAGGCCAACCAGGAACACATGGAGAGAGAGGTGGGAGGAGAATGGGACAAGAAGGGAGAGAAAGTAAGAGGGTGAGGAGGGGGCAAGCAGCCCCTTTTATAGTGAGTCAAGCATACCTGGCTGTTGCCAGGTAACTGTGGGGCAGAACCTAGAAGAAATGCTAACAGGAAGAAAGAAAAGATTCAAACAAGTGTAGAAGCTGGGACCTCCCTCAGCCCACTCCAGGGGTCCCTGGTAAGCTCCTTACTGCCTGAGGGCAGCTGAACCTGCTGGGGGCTCCAGGTTCCTCTGGGTTCAGAACACTGGTGTTTACTCCGGGTCCCTCCCACCCCATCCCCCACCCCCGCCCCCTGCAACGCATAGTAACTTTCCTGAGTCTTCCAAGTCTATGCCTGACACATCTCTGCACCTGTCTGTGTGTCTGTCCTCAGTTGGCTCGGATCGCAGACAGTAAGGACCACGTCTTTCCTGTGAATGACGGCTTCCAGGCTCTCCAAGGCATCATCCACTCGGTGAGTATAGGCTTCTTCCAAAAGGCTGATCTGCAGTTAAGAACAACCTCTCTCTCTCCCTCCCTCAGAACACCCCCCCACCCCACACTCCGCTGTTTTTCTGCTTGAGAGAACATTCCTTCACATATCTTTGCGTCTACTATGTCCTAAGTCTGCCTTCAGCCTTTCAATCATGTTTCTTTTCTTCCTCCGTGCCAACTCTATCCTACAAGTTAAAGAGAACCCCTACCTGGTAGCAAGCCAAACCCCAGGCAGCCTCTGTTCTCAGAGTCTGCACTTGACTGACTCCCAGCCTACCCCAGCCATGACTAAACATAGCTACCCACAAGCCAAGACACCACCTTTTTTTGTAAAAAGCACCTAACTAATAAGTTATAAGTTAAATAATTACAAAGTAAAAAAAAAAATCAGGCAGGAGTTACACTTGCTGGACAAGTCAGCCCTGAGATCATTTCTAAGACGCTCCACTGTCGTCAGCCAAGGTAGATCCCGAAACCCAGGCACCTGGAATGCCTTAGAATGTTATAAGCAGAGGTTTTTGGAATTTTGAAAACAAGGCTTACTTCGTGCTGGGAGTACCTGTCTTAAGTATGTTCACACTTACTTCACTGAAAAGTAGAAAGAATTGGGAAAACAGAAGATTAGGAGATCCAGTTGTTAGTTCAGGAGGGGGAACTTTCTACATTAAAGGATGTTTGGACAGGCCAACCATGGGTGAAGGTGGGCACTGCCGAACAGGACTACCCGAGTTCAGCCCCCAGAGAACCCACATGATGGGTTCTCCTCTAACTGTCCTCTCGACTCTGTGTGCATGTATAAAACTTCCTGGGGTTAATGTGGCATTCTTGGTAACCTAAGAACCAGAACTCAAGTACCGTGAGAGACAGCCACCTCCTTCAGAATGTTCCCAGCAGGATTTGAACCGCTCCTAGATCCTGTGGAAGCTGTGTAGGGAGGGGGCGCTTCCTGAGAAACTGGGCTGACAGGATTGCCGAAAGACCCTGAAGGAGGTGGGTGGAGAACAGCGGGGTTTATCCAGGGGTGGCAATGGCAGTGAGTGGCTTGGAGGTAATGGAGGATAAGCCAAGACGTTGTCCTGGAACAAACTGGCAAAAGCATGAAAGCGCTCTAACGGCACCTACAGGCAGTGGGTGGCACACTGAAGCACCTGTTCTCATCTTACCTAAAATTAGCATGTAATCGTTGTATATTTCCAGGGTCTGATGTGATACAGCCAGCTCTATTTTCTGACTTCTAACCAAGCCCAACCCTGCTTAGCTTCTGAGATCACAGGAGGGCAGGCAAACCCAGCATGCAACAGCTGTAGCCCGTGTGATAGCACAAGACATTTACATGACATTCACTGAGCAAACCAGGGTAATCGGCATCCCCGTTGCCATGTCAACTTTGTTGTGTGCGTTAGGAGTCTTTGAGCTCTTCTAAGCCATGTACACAGGAGTTTAGAGACCCCAGAGATGGTGACCCAATCACAGACCCACACCAGGACAGCTTCTGAACAGGGCCAGGTTCTTTTCTCTGTGGAAGCCCCCAGGAGTCTCATGCCAGGGTCCCTCATTAGTCAGCTCCTACACAAACGGTCGGCATTTCTATCTGTGTGAATCTGCCCGGGATGTTTCAACATTAACGACTCAAGCTCAATGTGAGCCGGGATGTTTGTGAAACTACTCCCCGCCCCCAACTGAAATAACTCCAAGGATGCATTACAAGTCCTAGCAGGACAGCATCCCCCAGAAGGAAGAAAAGTAATTGCAGACTTCGGTCTCCAGACTTTAACTGAATGGTGGCATTCTTATGAGCTTTTATCTGGGAGTTACATGGGTTTTGATCCTCCCAGGACTGGGAACCCGTGTTTATGGTGGTTGTTAACTGGTTTGCTTGGACAGAGAAAGAGACGAGCCTGGTAGGGCTCATCCTTCTCAAGTCAGACAGAGATAATTATGGCCTCAGAGATGGCTGGCTGCTTCTAAGAGGTGGGTTCCGTTTCCCTTCCAATATCAGAAACAAAAGCCATCATTCCCCCCACTTGAGGCGCCCGCTCCTGCCCCTTCCTGACGCCGCCCTGTGACTGGTTATCTTCTTGTAATAAAGTAGGACTGGACTTAATTATCTAAACTAAGATTGCCGAGCAGATTCCAATGACTCAAGCAGGTCACAGAGGTTTCTGCATTCATGAGCCTCAAACAAAAGTGCAAGGGCTAATACTGATTTACCGATCAAATGATCACTGGGAGGCCGGGGAGGCGGCTCACAATTGCTTGTCCTGCATTTGTGAGGCCCTGGGCTCTGTCCCCAGCGTTACCCGCCATCAAAAAGAGAAAAGAGAGTGTTGATTGGAAGCCTCTTGTTGTTCTTGCTGTAGACACCGATCATTCAGTTATCAGGGAGGCAGGAAGTGACCCTGCCCCAGTAAATCAGAAAGTCTGTGGGAGATGCCCACAAAAAGCAAATAATATATGAAAAGTTGGTATAAAGAAGTAGCATGTGCCTCAGGTGAATACTGAAGGGGACAGCAGTGACCAGGCTCCTTTTAGAAGGTAACCTAGAAGCCGAAATGTGGCTGTCCCTGAAGTGCAGGCTTGACACTGCAGAGCACTGAGACAGTGCCTGGTAAAATGAATGAACCTCGTGCAAGGCACAGCTTGGCACATGAGGAGGAGAAACAGGCTGCATTGAAGGCCTCAATGTTTGCTCTAAGACAGCCCTGTACGTAGTCTGGGAATAGAGCGGCCATCCCCACGTCTTAGAAAAGGAAGCCATGGTGGCTGGCATCTTACCCACAAGCCCCTGGAAGATGAGTAATTACTTAGAACCAGTCGTGACAAGGTTCGAGCCTATGTGAGGAAGAAGAGGCACTGGCTATTGAGCCTCCTGGGGAGGGAAAGGCTGCACAGCTGCTCTCTGAAGAAGCCTCTATTCTCTGAGATACAGGCCAGGCCAGGATCTGCCGGGGAACTAGAGATCAGCAGTGTCTGTGGAACCCTCCTTCTCCATCTGGGGAGTAGAAGCAGAGAGTAGAGGCTGTATGGTCAGGAGCTCGTCGCTCAGGGGACAGTCATTCTGGGTCCTTCCCCATCCCATGCCTGTTTTGACCATTTCAACATCCCTTAAGTCTACCCCTCCCAATTCTAACAGGAACAACTTACCTGCCAGAGTTACAACTGTTGGGGACAAAGAGGTCAGAAAGAAGCCAGCAGTTGCAGTAAACTTACTTTAGCAAATGTCCCTTTGCCCTGTTTCATATTATTCCGTTTTAAAACCCCATCGCTGCCACACAGTTTGTATTTTGTTGGCATTTGCTGGTGAGGAAACTGATGCCCAGGTAACAGTCCCATGAGTGCAGAGCTCTGGGGGTAGGGGGAGCCCACAGTTCTTCCTCTCTCTGGGTTTTTGAGGGGAAAAAAAAATAAAAGGCACTCTGTGCAGTCACTGGGCTGAGAATGCCATCAACCCCTCCCCAGAACCATTCAATAAACTGGGCACTGTGTGGTTGACGAGGTTTGGTAAACTGACCAGGACCATACATGGCAGCAAGTACGGTTCAGGAGATGCCGCCGGTGAGCACTCGGGAGAACGGCCCCCAAGCCAGAAACAGCCACGTTTCAGAGAGGGAGACTCCAAAGACCAATACAGGAGCTGCCTTCACACAGCTGCCTCACATGGTTACAACAAAGGCGACAGAGTCCAATGCCCCAGTCTCGGAGCACCCTGCCCGGGTGGGGAGTCCTTCACCTCTAACCACTCAGGTAAAAGGAGGCCTTCCACAGCTTAGCTGGTGCTCAGTGGCTTGTGAGGAAAGGACAGTTTGTCAGTTAGACTCGGACTTCATGGTCCTTTGGGTAGGCATCCCTCCTAAGCTATTACTTCTTCCAACCGAGATTAAGACGGGCATGGCTCTGTGTAGGTTCTGAGGTCAGGCATAGTTGAGGTCAGGAGAGTATGGTGGAAGATGTAAGTAAGCTATTACTTCTTTTCCATGTGTTTACAAGTCTCAAGGTAATAAAACCCTCACATCCTGACCATGGCAGAGGAGGCCATTCACCCCACCCCACCCCCACCCTCCACCTCACACCTCACCCACACCCCCTCACCCCACCCCACCCCCACACCCCACCCCACCCCACCCCACCCCCACCCCACCCCCACCCCCACCCCACCCCCTCCCTACCTCCACCCCCCCATACCCCACACCGCCCTCCACACCTCCACCTCCACCTCCCACCCCCACCTCACACCTCACCCTCACACCTCACCTCACACCCCAAATCCCACCCCACCCCCCCCCATCCCCACCCTCACACTTCCCCTCCACCTCCCCTCCCCTCCACCCACCCTCACACCTCACACCCACACCTCCCCCCCTCCACCTCACCCCCCTCCCCCACCTCCCACCCCACCCTCACCCCCACCCCACCCCCCCCCCTCCCCTCCCACCCCCACCTCACCTCCCCCCACACCTCCCCCCCACCCCCCCTCCACCTCACACCCCATACCCCACCCCCACCTCCCACCTCCCCCCCCCCTCACCTCCCCTCCCCACACCCCACCCCTCCCCTCCACCCCACATCTCACCTCCCCCTCCCCCCCCCACCCACCCCCCCTCCCCCCTCCCACCTCCCACCCCAAATCCCACCCCCACCCCCCACCCCACCCCATCCCCTCCCTTCCCCTCCCCTCCCACCTCCCCCCACCCCCACACCCCCCCTCCACCCCCACCCCACCTCCCACCTCCCCCTCCCACCTCCACACCTCATCCCCCACCCCCCCCCACCTCACACCCCACCCCACACCCCCACCTCCCCTCACCCCCACACCCCTCCCCCCCCCCCCACCCCCACCCCCACACCCCCCCCCTCCCCCCCCCCACCCCCCCCCACCCCCCACCCCCACACCCCACCCCCACCTACCCCACCTCCCACCCCCCACCTCACACCTCCACCCCACCCCCACACCTCCACCCTCCCACCCCACCTCCCCTCACCCCACCCCTCACCCCACCCCCATACCTCCACCTCACACCCCATACCCCCCCCCACACCTCCCACCTCCACCTCCCCCCCCACACCACCCCCACACCTCACCCCTCCCACCCCATCTCCCATCCCCTCCCACCCCACATCCCCCTCCCCTCCCACCCCACCTCCCCTCCCTCCACCTCCACCTCACACCTAGGCAGGACTCACCCACCCTCTCAGAACCCTCGCAGTATTCCCACTTGCTACTTCAGAATATGGGAATAAATTTTGAAGAAAGTGGCCGCTCCTTTTGCCTTCTCTCATCGTTGGGAATTTCCACTGGCCACCACTAGAATTTACCCCCAACTGTCCAGCGAAACCGCGACACAACGATCCGGCCATGCTCCTGGGCCTTCCTTTGCCTCTTCAAAAGTGCTCTGGGCAATGGCTCCAGACAAACCCATGAAAGCTGGATCCAGAGAACTGAAACGGGTTGGCAGCTTTGATTCTTGACACTTGTCCCCAACTGTCCCTACTTACTGCAGTCGAGGGCAGTGTCTGGAACCAGGAGCAGGCTATGGGAAGGGGAGCCCAGCTACTGGCTCCTTGCCATCGCTCCTCAGAGGCTGCATCCCTGCAGATGTTTCAGGGGATGCCTGGCTTCCTGTTCATTGGAACATGAGTCAGCACAGACAGCCTCTGTGTTTGGTCAACAGTAAATGGATGTTGAGCAAACGCTGGCTGGAGCCTCCTCTTAGGAAATCTGTAGGATCAGCAAACCGGGGACAGATCTGCCCCATAAATATATTTAAATTGATTTTGTTTCCTGTGCTGATTTCTCCCTTCTGTTCATAGGAGGAGATAAAACCCCCAAATCTAGCCTGGACCCTAGCAAACTAAGACAAAAGGCAGTGCCTTAGTCTTCCAGGCTTGGCTCTTACCAATCTTGCAGGTCCCCAACCAGGAACTGCTAAAGGTTTCTCTCAGTCAGAGCCCACCGCACAGCCCTGCTCTACGGAGCTAAAACCTCTTTCCAGCACGCCAGCGAGCATCTCCATCTCGGCGGCAGTCGTCTTTCTTTCCACCAGCTCATTTCTCATCTTCAGAACCACTTCCTGCCTAGGGCTCCATCCAGCTCCTCCTGCCAACTGCAGCATGAGCCCTTCCCTCCCAGAACCCCAGCTGCAGCTGCTCTCCCCTCCCAGAACCCCAGTTGCAGCTGCTCTCCCCTCCCAGAACCCCAGCTGCAGCTGCTCTCCCCTCCCAGAACCCCAGTTGCAGCTGCTCTCCCCTCCCAGAACCCCAGTTGCAGCTGCTCTCCCCTCCCAGAACCCCAGGTGCAGCTGCTCTCCCCTCCCAGAACCCCAGGTGCAGCTGCTCTCCTCCCAGAACCCCAGGTGCAGCTGCTCTCCTCCCAGAACCCCCAGGTGCAGCTGCTCTCCCTCCCAGAACCCCAGGTGCAGCTGCTCTCCCCTCCCAGAACCCCAGGTGCAGCTGCTCTCCCCTCCCAGAACCCCAGGTGCAGCTGCTCTCCCCTCCCAGAACCCCAGGTGCAGCTGCTCTCCCCTCCCAGAACCCCAGGTGCAGCTGCTCTCCCCTCCCAGAACCCCAGTTGCAGTCATTCTGAGAACCTCTCTTGCATGACTTCCTTATCACAGCCAACTCTCTCCCTCCACAGATGCTAAGTTGTGCAACCCCAGAGGCTGCCCATCTGCCCTGTTGCTGGCACCGCGTCTTACATTTTTACCCATTACGCTGCTGCCCAGTTGAGTGTGCAGCCTTCGTGACCCATGGAGACCCACATTGAACACCAGATGGGCATTTTGTGGCTGAGCAGAGTACTCTCGGCCCTTCCCCTACCCTCTCTTCCAATATTGCAGCTCTGAGAGACAAGGAATGGCGTTCCCGGCTCTGTTCATACTGGCAGGCTGGAATACGGGATAAAAATAGAATCAAACTGTAGATGCTGGAGTAGAGCAGAGAGTCTTTTCTAAGAGAAATCACTCGCCTCAGCCACCATTTGACTGCACTGAGGCTTTGCAGACATTGGAGCCAAGCATTTCTCCTGCTATTGTTCTCATTCTATTTTTTTGTTTTTAATCTTTATTAACTTGAGTATTTCTTATTTACATTTCGATTGTTATTCCCCTTCCCGGTTTCCGGGCCAACATCCCCCTAGCCCCTCCCCTCCCCTTCTATATGGGCTTCCCCTCCCCATCCTCCCCCCCTTACCACCCTCCCTCCAACAATCACGTTCACTGGGGGTTCAGTCTTGGCAGAACCAAGGGCTTCCCCTTCCACTGGTGCTCTTACTAGGCTATTCATTGCTACCTATGCGGTTGGAGCCCAGGGTCAGGAATGGATACAGAAAATGTGGTACATCTACACAATGGAATATTATTCATTCTACTTTTAAAGGCCCCAAGTCACACAGATTTCCACAGCTGCAGAGGCTGCAGGAGCTGCCTCAGCAAGTCACAGCTCCTGCCCTGGCCTCTGCAGCTCTCTGCTCTCTCTAGGAAACAGCAGCTGTGATTTCATAGAAAAATGGTTCCTGAGAAGTAAGCTTGGTGTGCTGGTGGGGTGCTCCGTGGGGATGGGGGAGGTCGAACAGATCCTGCCTGCTGAGCACGTTGGGATCCAGTGGTCCCAGCTACCTGAGCTTTCCCCGGGAAACATGGTAAGAACAGGGTTTATTGGGAAAGCAAACAGTGTCCTCAGACTCCCATCGGGCATGCAAGTTACAAAGAATGACAGCAGAGACCACAGGGGACATAGTTAGAGAGAGTTGTGAGCTGCCATGTGGGCACTGGGCACTGAACCCAGGTCCTCTAGAAGGGAATCCAGTGCTCTTCACTGCTGAGCCGTCTCCCCAGCCCCTCAGGGCCTCTGTTTAGGCTTTCATGGACTCTCTCTCTCTCCTCCCTCCCTCCCTCCCTCCCTCTCTCTCTCTCTCCTCTCTCTCTCTCTCTCTCTCTCTCTCTCTCTCTCTCTCACTCACACACACACACACACACACACACACACACACATATTTTTAAAACTTAAAATACCTCCACACATTGGCAGGAAAATTGTATTAATTTGGGTTTAAAACAATGCTAAATGTGAGGTCAGAAGTATGTGTGCTTAGACACCGCCTCCACCCTGGGGACACCACCCTGGGGACTGCAGCGTGGGCAGAATCACCTGCTGTTGAATGAGGTCGTCCCTCAGCATCCACTGCCAGCATTGCTAAGGCACATTTCTTGATGGTGAACTTCTGTGAGACACACTTGCTGCCTGGTGCCCAGGGAGTTAACTGACTGTGGGTTAACGTCTGCCCGGTTCTGTCTTCAAGACAAAAACCTTGTAGTTTTCCTTGATCTCACTCTCCCTCCCCTCGGTTAGGTTATCAGAAGGCAGCTATAGAGAAATAGAAGGCAGAAAGAGACGCTTGGTCTGACCTCAGCTGGGACCCTGTTTATTCACAGAGAGAGGGGAAACTCTGTCACCCTTTGTGTGTGACAGACAAAATGTCTACAGGGAAAGATGGGCTGCAGGCCCATATGGGGTGGGCCCAACTTTGTAGTCCATAAGGGAAGCTGGGAAGTGTAGTCTATCAGCAGCAAATGGTCCATTTCCAATCCAATATAAATGTGGTCACCCAAGTCTAATTGATTTTACAAACTTAATATCTCCGTTATTTCATTTAGCTCCACACAGCCCTCCCCAGTCAGTGATCTCACAGCATTACACAATACAGAAAGCGGAGAGTCTGATATTTCCTAATCTGCCCAGGTTCACAGGGCCTGGAAGAGATGAGGCTTAGAGCTCAGCAAGAAGCCACAAAGAACCTACATCTACTTCCATGTCCCAAGTCCGGGCTCTTGACACAGCTGTGCTGTCGAGGCTGCCTAAGGCCAGGCCCTGTGCTGTGCTCTGCCTGCCTGACTAGACTCCATCCTCCCAGCCATGAGAGATTATCCAGCTCTCCCAGGGCCACACTGGTGGCCACATTAACCCCAGCATTTCTAGAGTCCTCACTATTGGTATGTTTTATAAAACTTGATACAATAGGTGCCTTAGCAGGTGGGCCCATGCTGGGGCATCTGCTTGAGGTAGCAACCATATGACAGCCTTAGTAGTAAAGGAAGTTTACTTGGGACCTGGGAATGAGATCTGGAGAAGGGAGTAGAAGCAGATAAAGAAAGGGACAGAAAGAAAGAGGAGACAGAAAGAGGGGAAGAGGCTGACTGGGAACCCATGGGGAGAGAAGAAGAAGAGGGAGAAGGAAAGAACTGTAATAGTCCTATTATATGCCCGGCTCCTGGCTCATACCTGGCCGTTGCTAGGTAACTGTTGGGCAGAGCCTAGAGGGAATGCTAACAACTATTACTCACCATTTTAAACTGCTTTCCAAGATTGGGATTCAGAAAGTTCAAAGAATCATCAAGGATCATGGGCCAAAACCTAACTCCTCACGTAAGATTATCAAAAACACATAGTGACGTGGGCCCCATCTCTACTCCAGAGCCATGGTCCCTCCCCTCACCTCTGTCCATCCAGTGTTTCAGCTGAGGTGATTTCTCAGTGTACGTGTAAGCAACGAAACCACCAAACTGGGCTGCTCCGTGGGGGAAAGGAAGGCTGATTGCAAACGTGATAGGTGCATGTCTGTCTAGTGGTAGAGAAGGAGTCGTCAGAGGCATCTAGAGAAGTCTGTACTGCCATGGTTACCTCTTGGGAACGGAGAGAGAGAGGAGCCGACGGGGAATGCCAGGGATATCTTTCAGGAGCAGGGAGAAGAAGGGAGCAGGGAAAACCTTGTGAAAGGTTATGAAGAAATGGCTGGGAAGCCTATACACTAGAACTGCCTAGGAGCTGGCACAGTGGAGGAGAGCCAGGAAGCTAGCTGGGGGCCTTTAGTATGCAAAACAGGTCCATGTTCTAGGGACCCTATGCCCACTCATCCAGGTAAGAAGGGGTAAAGAAAGTGGCTCCTGGCAGAAACCCGTTTCCTGGTTTCCCAGAAGTGCTGCGTGTGACCGCCAACAATCCTTGTTGTGTTTCAGCCTGAGCTGAGCCCAAACTGTCACAGTTAGTGTCACTGCCACTTTGGGGGAATTTGGACCTAACGGTATGTCCATATCTCCTCCATAGCTACCCTGCCTGTGCCGGGGAGGGACCCTCTAGCTCCTGCCTGGAGACTCTCCAGTCTCTAAACGGATCTGCTCTTGGCCGCCATTCAGGCAGACTGATGACAGTATAGTCTGGGCTGCTGATAACCAAGGGGTCGCCCCACCCCAAAGACCACCCATACCATTAAGACTTCCCTACCTTTTGAAACCAGACATTTCAATCTAGCAGGAGCTATAGTCCCAGACAAATCCTGCCTCTCCCCCCTCCCCCTGCTGATGAATTTTACTCTACAGGAAGTTATGGTCTCGATCAGATGTTTTAAATTAAGGTTGGGAAAGCCATGTTTTTACTTGATTGAATCACAGCCCTTGGCTGACATTTTCTGGCCCTTTATACACTCTTTACAGTTGTCAGCTAATTGTGGACACTTCGAGAACAGAAGACAGCGTGTGTTTATTATGACAGACCCCGTTGCTGTGTCTGTAGTTAAAACGTCACCAGAACGTCTTTCACCAAATCCCAGCCTCACGTCAGGATTGGGTCAGAGATGTCAGTGAAACTCGGGAACTTACATGGGCCGACATGTCATGTGCTTGTTTTGGGAAATGGAAAAAAGGCAGACCCAATAGCTCAGCTTGTGCTGTTTTGAAATCCACACTTGTGGATGATTAACTGATTGAGGAGACTTTCTGGAGGAAATCTGAGAAATTTTTCCAAAACATCCAAACGCAGCCCTGTGCTGTTCGGATGCTGCCGTCTGCTGAGGTGTCCCTCCGAATTCGTCCCATCTCTTTAGATGTGGTTTGCTTGGAGGCCTGTCCCTAAGAACACGTAAAGGGACCCATGAGGCCTGAGAGCCAACAAGAAGTCTGTGGTGGGGGAGGGTAGTCATCCTTCCTCTGGAGGTAGGTGCCACCTGAGGAAGACAGTGTCTTGTCCTTGGATGCTCCTGGCGGCCTAAGCTAGATGAATGAGGATGCATGGAGAAGCCACATGCCGCTTCCTCAGATGTTTCCTTGGGGTTTTCCCCGCTGTCAAGTCAGACCGGTGATGTAGGGAGATTCAGAGCTCTGAGCAGATATGCAGAGACTTCTGATGCCAATAAAGATGCACAAGAGAGAGATGTGACATCCAGAACATTCCATGGTCACTGCTGTCGGGACAGGGGCTGGCAGGAGTGAGACACTGGGGCCACACCTGGGTGGGGTGAGGAAGGTATCAGATTAACCTAAAGCTGGGGGACCACCACCCAAGCGCAGAGTCAGGATGAAGCTAAAAACAAGTAGGACCATGAGAAGACAGATTACAAAGATTCCATAAGGCTGTACACAGAAGAGCCAAATAAATAAATAAATGTGCATTTTTTAAACTAAGGGTTGGGAAATGGCTTATTTGGAAAAGTGCTTGCCTTCCAAGCCTGAAGACCTGAGTTGTAGCCCAAGTACACAAGTTATTTAAAAAACAAAACAAAACTGGTAAATAATCTCAGCCCTAAGGAGACAGACACAAGAAGAATGCTGGGAACTAGCCAGCCAGTCTAGGTGAGAAATTCAAAAAACAAGGTGGCAGGAAAAATGATACCCAGTGTGGTCCTTTGTCCTTCACACACACACACACACACACACACACACACACACACACACACACACACGCATACATTCACACACACACACACGCATACATTCACACACATACACACACATACACACACATACACACACATACACACATACATACACATACACACATATACACACAAACATATACATGCACACACATATACACACATGCACATATACACACATACATTCACACACATACATACACACACGTGCACACACACATGCACCTACACATACACACATATATTCACACACACACATACACACACACACATGCACACACACATGCACATAGACATACACACATAAATTCACACACACATACATACACGCACACGTACTCACATACACACACACATACAAAGAGAAGGGATCAATGATTGAAAATAAAGTGGACAAAGAAAGAAATGTTGCTTTTCCTTGGCATTTCCTAAAGCCATGCTCATGCCTACGGACATGCCTGAGAAGCTTGGACAGTCTCGTTTGCTCTCCAGATAAAGATTTTCTTACCCCTGTTTGTTCATTTCCTTTTACACTGCTGCTCTCTGAGGACGCCTAGATTTCTCCCTGGAATGGGTAAATATTGTCTCTTCTGAGAAACTGGTGTGTTTTCATTCCATGGATTAAGATGTTCCTGAGTATGTCTTCTGCACTTATTGCTGGGAGCGTGGAGTCAACTCCGCTGCTCACAAGAGAGGAGCCCTCCTCCACATCCCTGCACCCTCACAGTCTTTCTCCCTTTGCCCTTGAATCCCTTCCCTGAATTGTAATTTATGGCCTTTTCCATTTGATCATATACTGTGGGGGGTGGATTGTTTAAGTGTGAGCTGAAACAAACAGTTTTCCTACATAAGCATCCATGCAGATAAATGTGCATTTCCAGGTCTAAAGGACACATCCCTCCTTCATAAACAAAATTTTAGTAATTGCATCACTTTAACAAATGCCTTTTATGAGTTCAGAAACGGTCCCTTTCAACTCTCTGAGCCATCTCAAATTTCATAGGAAGCAAGCCCTAACCATTCTGGTTCAGCAACCCCTATTTGTTTAAAATACTTGGTTGAAATGTTAGAGTCAGCACTCAACAAGGGATAAAGAGAAGCTTACATGTCCCTGATGGAGCCTTCAGCCTTCATAGTCTTGCAGCCTCCTCCTCCTTTCCACCTCTTCCTTCTCCTTTTCTCCTCCTCTTCTCCTCCTCCCCCTCCTCCTCCTCCTCCTCTTCTCCTCCTCCACCTCCTCCTTCTCCTTTCCTCCCCTTCTCCTCCTCCTTTCCTCCTCCTCCTCCTTTCCTCCTCCTCTTTTCCTCCTCCTCCTTTCCTTTCCTCCTCCTCCTCCTCCCCTCTTCCTTCCCTCCTCCCCCCACCCCCAGTCTGCATGACTCAGTGAATGGATGCATTCCCATCTGAACCAGGGCAGTAAGACACCATGCCTGTGCTGAGGGGACATTTCCACTGTCTCTCCAGCCATACTTGGGCTTGCTCCTCCTCTTGGCTGCTCACTCTGTGCCACCGCCCCTACCCCCCTGTGTCCACTGTGCTCCCTACTTTCCCCTGCTGTACCCTGGCTGACCCCACTGCTCTCCATTAAAGTCCCATTTGCAGCTGCCCTTTCTAGGGAGCCCTTAGCATAGTTTCCCCCATACTGTCTTCCCATAAGCCCTCTGGTTTGTTCCCTGCCCTCTGCCCCTTTAGCTTTGCTCCTGCCTAACACAGGCCACTGCTTACCATGTCACGTGAAAGTCACAGTTTGTGGTAAGGAACTGTCCTCCAGGACAAACTGTTGCCATCGTCCATCGCAAGATCTGCTCTGCCTTCTTAGAGAATTCATCATGGTGGGACCTATGGATTGTTGACGTGTTCCCGTCTCCCCTAGGGTAGAAACTTTAGAGATAACATTTTTAGTGTCATATTGAATCTCTTGCGTCAAAACGGGACTCCTGTATTATAGGTTCAGTAAAAACCTCTAATAAAGACTGAAGGATCAGCTGAATGAATCCGCCTAACAGCTGTGTGGACACTCAGGACATCTGGCACAGCCTGGCTCACTAGTTTGTGGCACTGACTGTGGTGTGTTAGCCGCTGTCTCCCCTGCATGCTCATGCCCTTCAGCGTCTCTTTCTCATACCTGAGAGCACTGTCTTAACTCCCTCCTTCAGTAAAATGAACCGGTCGTTGACTGTTTTATTTCCTCTCCACCCAGATTTTAAAGAAATCCTGCATCGAAATTCTAGCAGCTGAACCTTCCACCATCTGTGCAGGGGGTGAGTGCTAATCTCTTTCATTCAGTTGATGGTATTTTGAGTTCAAATCTACATTTGCTTCATGGGTAAGAGAGTAAAAGTGGGGCAAGAGGCAGGTGTGTTGAAAAAGTCAGAAACTATTAATTAAATCTGCTGTGGGAAAGGAGGAGAAAGGAGAAATGTTTGGCTGAAAAGCCTGAGTCTATTGTCAAAACCCCCTTCTCGTGGAACATGAATGCAGGGCAAGCGTAGAAATACTGGATTCCCCCATCAGTGCAAGGCTGACCACCACACCACCCAGCCTGTGAGCAGAGTTGCTCTTCGCCGGGACAGCCCTACAGATTACACAGAGGGTCATGGTGAGCCCTTGGCCTCCCCTGAAGTGCTGTGCTTTAGTACTCCATGCATTTGATATATTTGTCTTAATTGTTCAACCTACCGGGCCTTACAAAATAATGACAGAGAATGTCAGGAATCACCCATTATGTAATCTTTTGAACCTGCTGCGGGCCAGACATACTGCTGGGTGATGGAGACACAAGGATGGACTCTGTGGTCTCTGTCCCTGGACCTTTTGCCACTCACTATTGTGAATCCCCTGTTGATGCTCCATGGCTAGTCTCTGAACACCAAACACTGGTCATTAATTACCAACAGGAAATCTGACTCCCCGTCCTGATGAGACAGTAAACCCTGCAGGAAGAGCTTGCTTAGTTTACTGCTGTAATTGAGGGAGTTGCTTGTGGGTTTCCTTCTCAATTATCAATTGCATTTTAGAGCAATTGAAAATAGCCAAGGAGGTAGACACTAAGCCTATGTCAACATCACATAAAATACATACATACATACATACATACATACATACATACATACATGTTAGCAAGACTCAATGCCTAACTCCATACTTACATGAATGCATGTGTACACACATGAATACATACATACAGGTATATATACACATATGTGTAAAGTTGTTAGCAAAATACATGGTGACCATTCAGAAATATGTGTTAATTTCCCAAAGAAAAGCAATTTTTAAAAATCTCCTTCATATGTTCAAATACATTGTTTGGAAACACAGATATCAGAGAAATGGGTTCACAACAGGGGTCACTCCAGGAGAATGTCTTCGAGGGAAGCCTGGTGTGCTGGTGTGTATGTACAGTCCCATCACTTGGGAGGCTGAGGCAGGAGGATGGAGAGTTCAAGCCCAGCCTGGCTACATGGTGTAAGGATGAAGTGGGTGGGCAGGAGAGCCATTAAGAGCACTCACGGCTCTTGCAAAGGACCCCGGATCTGAGCACCTAGGTGGTGTTCACAGTCTTCTATAATTCCTGTAATTCCAGGGAGTCTGGAACCCTCTTCTGACAAAACTCCGAGGATACCCAGCATGCCCATGGTGCACACACACATGCAGACAAAACATATGCACATAAAATGAATAAACCCGAAACCACAGGGGAGGGAAATCTGACAAAAGACACGGTCACATAAAGTTATGCCAGGGCCTTGTAATGGATTGGTACAGGGTGGACCCTAAACCTCCAGGTCAGTGACCCCTGAGCACCTCCGCGGTGAGTGAGTTATTCAGAGTATTTGAACTTCGTGTATTGTGTACACACAATACGGTTTTTAATAATTCGGAACTTCAAAGTAATTAGGAGACAAGGGAGTCCCTTGACTGTGCAGTTATCTCATGCACGAAGCAATCTTGGATGTGTAGCAACCTTGTGAGACACCAGAGAGCCTGCAGGGGGTGGACAGTCTCCAATTCTCAAGAATCGTTATCTCTTTCCCCTACGTGCCTTATTTCCCTCTGGGTCCCACTGCCTAGCAGAGTACCCGGCACGAATAGGCCATCAATAAAACTCCATGTGTGTCTTCACTTACGTGTTCCCTCATAGCACAGTACCGTAGACTCTTCCCCGCGGGATCTGTTAACTCCTGCTGTACAACTGTATGAGGTTGCTGGGCTTTTTAACTGTTTAGTTAGAATGAAGCACAAAGCAACAGAAAAAATCCTCCTTGGTGATAATTCTAGATTCAACTAATTATTACTCAGTCTCCCTTGCATGCCATTAAGGTGTTTGAGACAATTTTAAAAACTGTGTGTATAAACGTCTGCATGCGGCACAGAAGTATGTGGCCCACGAGGTCTGCCAGATCCTTTAAGTAGATTACTCAGTGTCAGGTTTTAGGCAGTGGATATGGAGAGGAGAAATGTAAAAAGGGCAGAACTTGGGCTCAAATGGCCAGCTCCACATACGCGCAGGGTTAGGGAAACCCACTAGACGCAGTACCTATGTAGTGGAGTCTTTGCGGAATACCTCCAGGCTCAGGGGCTGCAAACTGGCGGCCTGCAGGCCTTGAGTGACTCACACACATGCACTTTTCTAGCCACACTGCAGTTTTTTGAAACACAGTTGTCGACACACTAAGACACCAATGCACTTCAAGATTCCAATTTTCCTGTTGTCTTAGAAGGCCAGGGCTCATGACAATGGACCTGTGTCTGCTCAGGATAACCACAGTTGGGAGTGAGTGACTTTCTTTAGAGATGCCCATGTTCTTTTCACTCAATAGTCCCCGTTGTCAGTCCCGACCCAGACCAATATATGGTGGCCATCTGCCAAACTGCTCTGTCTTGACCCAGTCCCTGTTCCAAAGCACACGGTGGTCACCTGCTGTGTGGTACCTTTGACCTCTTCACTTAAACAGCTCTGTTCTCTCCCTACATGGATGCCTTTAAACGTTCTTGTTAAACCTTCTTGCATGTCAGGCTCTGTGTCATTAGGAACGGCTGCCCAGTGAAAGGCTGGCTCCACCTAACTGAGCTCCAGCCAGCAACACACCCTGTGCCAAGCTCGGTGGGCCTCGGGCTGAGTTCACCACTGACTCCCAAGAGCAAAGACCGCAGGAAGGAACTGATTGGAATTGAGGCTGGTCCACACTTGGAATCCTCCCCAGCACTTCCCGAAAGGACATCACACGAAGACCCTCCCAGGGTCACTGCAGAGGCACTTGTAGCACCCACAGCTTCTCGTGAGGCAGGGAGGGTTACCCCAAATCAAAGCATTTCACCTTCGGCATGAAGTAGACTCATCCGGGCAAAGTCAGATGAAGGTTCCATTTCTTGACCTTCTCAGTGTTTTGCAAAGCACTCCTGCCTGACACTAGACCCTCATCTAAATGAATGTTTCATGATCTTCTAGATAGATACACAACTCCTTCCAATCAATATTTCTGATTGGAAGAAGAACTCTCATATGCTGTCAGTGAGAACGCAAAGTGGGAAGCCACAGTGGAAAACAATTTTTGAAAATATTTACTTATCTATTTATTTAATGTATATGAGTATTACATGTATACCTGAAGGCCAGAAAAGGGCATCAGATCGTATTATAGATGGTTGCAGGCCACCATGCGGTTGCACCATGTGGGAACTAAACTCAGGTCCTCTGGAAGAACAGCCATTCTCTTAACTGCTGTGTTATCTCTCCAGCCCTGAAAACAATTTCTTAAAATAATTAAACACACGTTGACTGAATGGGCCGGCCCTGACAGCCCTAGACATTTGCCCAAGATAAGAAGGAAAATGAACAGACCATTGCTCATACTAGCTGTTTTTAATAGACTCAAAGCTGTAAGCCACTCACACATTCATAAGCAAGTGAATGGGCAAAAACAATCTAATTTTTCTGTACGTTGGAATAATACTGAGCCCTGAAACAACCCCTGTGTAAACCTCAAAGTAATCACAGGGGAGCCCTAATTATACCAACAAAGAAGCTGAGCAGGACAGCTTGTTTGTGCGATTCCATTCTCACAAGCTTCTAGAAAATGCAGATGGATATAGAAGTAATTTTATAGGGGTTTCGGCCCCACTCCTGTCCGTATAGCTCCCAAATAAAAGATACAGAGACACTGCATTTTATTAACTGGATGCCGTACTGTGCAGGTCAGGCTCTGAGCTATTCTGACCTACATCCCAGCACTCTACTTGCCAACTGAGCCTTGCTCTGTTTGCTCTGCTCCATGTGTGTCCTCAGGGCGGTTTTCTCTTGGCCACATGCTCACGGTCCATCCTGCCTCATAGCGACCTCCCTCTTCCCTTACCTTTCTCCATCCCTTTGTGGTCCCTACCTGAGACCCCCTAATCCATCTCAAGTCCCACCTTCCTCTCCCTCCTGCCCAGTCACAGGTTCTAGCCTTTTATTACCCAGTCAGAGATTATTGTGGTCAATACAATGCCCATGTCCACACTGCAACCTGAGTGCACAAGACTAACCCCTGGGAGAGAAGGGGGAGCAGGGACAGTTGTTAAAGGCAACAGAGGGAAACACTGATAGTTTAGAGGTCACCATCCTGTGTGCTGTCAAGGGTGTATCTCATGTTAAATCCTACCCTTCCTGTGCATGCTAACATATGCCAATTTTGTCTCATAGAGGTTGTTGTAAAATCAAAGCATTCTAACGTAGGTTACAAGGTGCCGTAAGTGTTTATTAGGAAAGAAAACCTGAGCTGACTCACAGGATGAGGTAGCCCTGGTCGTAGTCAGACACAACAGGATTGGGTGAGCAGAGCAAGAAAAAAATCTGCAAATGTCCAGAGAGTGAGAGGAAGTCATTCCAAAACTATGCATTTTACTTATTCTTTTTAAAAAAGGGAGAAAATTGAAGAAAGGAAGGGAAAAAGTATAGAGTAAGTTTGCTGAATCCCTTGGTTCACAAAACTATGAAAATTTCCCTTTTAAAACATACAATTTATTTAGTGTTTTTAATATCTCAGTCTTGAGTGGCTACAGCAGCCACTAATTCCATAATGCTTTCATCATCCAGAAAGAAACAGTGTACCTAGTGAGTAGTCCCTCCCCACCCCACCCCGACAGCCACCACAGCAGCCACCAGTCACAAGAGTGGAACCCTGCCACACACAGGGCCTTTTGCATCTGATTTTTCTCATTTAGCACAGTGTTCCTAAGGCGCCTGTGTCACAGCGTGCATTAGAACCTGGTCTCTCTTTGTGGTTAGGTAATATTCTTTTACACAGAGAGACCTATGATCAGTTAATGGGCATCTGTCATTTCTACTGTGGGCTCTTAGGAGCATGCTATTGTGATTCCTTGTACATGTTTTTTATTTGTGTTTCTGTAATGACTAATGATGGTGAACATGTTTTCATTTGTTAACCTCAGAAAATACACAGATTAGACCAGGCTGGCACCTGAACACGTGAGCACCTGGCCTTTTCCCCTCTTGCTCTTTCTTTCATCCAACAAGCTTACATGGAGACGAACCCACCCCAGGTCAAACACAACAGAAATGCTATCTTCTGACATTAAGAACCTTACATTAACATTAGAGATAAAAACTATGAAAGGATCCTTATCAACTTACATGTCTTGGAGATACATTCCTTAAAGGATAAATGTCACCAAAGATCAATTTAAAGATCACTGCACATAGACAATTCTACCCTGAAGGCCCACAATCCACCCCGCCACTTCCCGAAGGAGCTAGAATCCCACAGAAGGGCCTGCGTGCACATCTCCTGTCAGCACTGAACTGTGAAGGGCAGAGGTGGGGTTGGAGATGAGGAGCATTAGAGTGGAGTGTCCTCGGTGAGGTGTATCCTGGTCCCTCCTTGCTACAGATTCATCACAGAGGGTTGGATTATATAACTTCTCTGTACAAGGATCTGGCATTCCAGGGAGGCTGCTGGGTGAGATGTTTGAGCTGTTCTGGAAACCAAATGTGTGCACTGACATGGAAATCATGCCAGGCAGGGTAGGAGCCCGCCTCTCGCTCCGGCTCTTCTCCTCGGGCCTAAGTGGTTGCATGGTTTGGTTCTCATCATGGGTCCCTGCTGTCTTCCTTCCTCAACTGCCTGAGGCTGGGCCAACCAGACATGTGGGGACCTTCTTTTATAGACGCCCCAACAGCTGAACTGGTGGTGCTGAACATGGTGTTAGAGAAAGAGAGCTTGGCGTGCAGCCTATATCCAGTATCTCCTCTCCCCTTGCTGATCTGTGAGGAAGCAAGAGGGAGGCGGAAGGCCAGGCGGAAAACATGCAGAGTCAGCAGAAGCGTCACCCAGATGTTTATATGTCTGGCATTCAAGCTAGAAACACGAGAAGGCTTTCTCCTGGCTGCCTTGAGGAATTGAGATCAGTAAGAGTCTCCCGCCCATTGAGCCAGAGGATGTCCAGCAATGTGCCAGGGTGGGAAGCATCTCAAGTCCTCTAAACTTAGCAATTGTGTGCAAGTGTCAACATGCATATATAAATCCCTACCGCTCTATATAAATCCCTACCGCTCGCGACTGCAGCCCCAAAAACCACATCGATCAATTAAGTTCCCAGCCCAGGCTCTGACTCTGAGGTAAGAGTCCAGCTTTGCTGGTTCCCAGCAAATCTCCAAAAGGCCAGAACTGTAATCCCCTTGCCCTCCTGGTCTCCATTCCTGATTCCTCCCTTCCCCTCTTATTTGCAATGTCAATCCTCCATGCCTCTGGCCTCCTCACAATTAGTCCCTTGCTCCGTGTACAATTCTTGACAAAAGAGCCTGCCTACCTATCCAAAATTAGGATTAGTCAAATGATTTTAAGAAGATAGCGAATGAGGGCTAAGTGGGCGACCCCTGGTGCCTGGCTGTCCTGGATCCCAGATCAGGTCTGGGACCTTTTCAGTCTGTGTGCTCTTGAGTGATTACATGGCGACTATGAGATCACTTTCTCAGCTGCACCCCCAGGCCTGCAGGGAGATGGGAATGACATCAGGGCCACACAGTGCTCATCAGTGGGCTGGCACAGTGAGGGGCCGTTAGCTATCAGTCATTGCTTTGGCAAACAAGATCTCTGCTCTTATGAGTGTGACATAAGCTCGTGACATTCATTTAACATTGAAAGAGTAGCATATGCTACCTCCTTAACACATTCTCCCCACAGCAGCCTCTGCCTTGGTCACGGCTCACCTCAGAAACACTTCCATAATCACTGCAGTTTTTCTTCTGACTCTGCGCTATCTCTGTATATTGTTAAAGCATTATCCAAACCCCAATTTTCATTTATACTCAGGTAACCAAGATACAGAGGAGTGAGATCTGGGCAGATGGCTCAGTCGGTAAAGTGCTTGGCACCTGAGTTCAATCCCCAGAACACGGGGTCAAGAAAAGAGAACTCTTAAAGCCATCCTGGTGGCACACACGTGTAACTTTAGCATTGGGAAGACAAAGGCAGCGAGGGCTCACTGGCCATCCTACTTGGCAAGCAGGCAGTCAGGGAGAGACCTGCTTCAAAAACCAAGGTAGACAACTCCTGAGGAGCAATGGCTAAGGTTGTCCTCTGGCCTCTAGATGCAGGTGCACAGAGACACAGAAACAAATAAGTAAATAAATGAAGAGAATCAATTGCTTGATATCTAGTATAAACAGTATTCTTTTTTTTAAATTACTTTTTTTTATTAACTTAAGTATTTCTTATTTACATTTCGAGTGTTATTCCCTTTCCTGGTTTCCGGGCCAACATCCCCCTAACCCCCACCTCCCCTTCTCTATGGGTGTTCCCCTCCCCATCCTCCCCCCATTGCCGCCCTCCCCGCAACAATCACCTTCACTGGGCGTTCAGTCTTGGCAGGACCAAGGGCTTCCCCTTCCACTGGTGCTCTTACTAGGATATTCATTGCTACCTATGAGGTCAGAGCCCAGGGTCAGTCCATGTATAGTCTTTAGGTAGTGGCTTAGTCCCTGGAAGCTCTGGTTGCTTGGCATTGTTGTACATATGGGGTCTCGAGCCCCTTCAAGCTCTTCCAGTTCTTTCTCTGATTCCTTCAACGGGGGTCCTATTCTCAGTTCAGTGGTTTGCGGCTGGCATTCGCCTCTGTATTTGCTGTATTCTGGCTGTGTCTCTCAGGAATAAACAGTATTCTTAAGCATGTCACTAACTGGCTATTTTCCTTGGTAGGACAATAGTAAAATATAACAATGTCAATCATACATGTTAAGAATTGCACACCCACTCTACCAGTGTGAAATTGATATGTGAGCCCAGGAGGTCTCTTCTAGACATAGAGAAATGGCTCTGCACTGAAGACCCAATGTCCCTTCAAGCAGGCCATGTTTGACACCTGACCTCCACGGAGTTCCGTGGCTGTAAACAGTGACTCAAGCCGCTGTGTCCCTGAGAGAGGAGAGCTGCAGAAGCGTCATACCACGGCTGACCTCAGGGGATGCTTTGCTGATTGGGGAGAAAGAGACAAGAGAGTATGACCAGACATCACAAAACTGCGTGCCCAGCAGCAGTTTAGATGCAGGCCCTGACGTGCCATGGGCCGTAGTTTCTAAAGCTTTTGAGGCATCTGGGGTCTGAGGAAATTCTCTCAGGAGATTCCAAAATGTAAATCGGACTCAAGGAGGGATGTTGGGGAGGAAGTGAAGGGCCCTTCCTCCATCCTCTCTGGTTTTTTAAAACTATCTAGACTTGAAAAGTGGGTGAGATTAGAATAGAGAGGAGATGAGAGGAGGGAGGGGGTCATGGCAGGCAGGAGCTAAAGCAGGGATGGAGCTTCTGAGCAGGAAGCTCTGTGTCTTTCTTGACAGCATCGGGGAGAAGGCGTCATCCCTGAGTGCAATGAAGCCTTTCTGTTGCTCTCGTTCTACCTGACCTGATCCCTGGGTTCGGAAGCTTCTGGAAATAGCAACCAGGGGCTCTGTAGTGGACAGAAAGCAAGTTTACAGGTGACAGCCATGTAATGTGTGGTGTTTGTTCCTCGTTTCAGAGTCCTTTCAAGTGGTTGTGAGAGGAAATGGCTTCCGACACGCCCGCAATGTGGACAGGGTCCTCTGCAGCTTCAAAATCAACGATTCGGTCACACTCAGTAAGTCCCGGTGTTGCTGATGTGTGTGTGGGGGTAGGGTGGGGTGGGGTGGGGCGTTTGCCAGCACAGCCTCTTACAGGGGCCCTCAGAGAACGGTTCAGTGCTAATGAGGCCTGCAGGGAGGAGTAGCTGGTCCTATTGATGCTCTTGGTTCTGACCTGAGTCTGGACCCCTGCTGGGTGGGTACAACCCAAGTTTTCAGTGTGCACCCTGCACCCCTAACACCGAACCAGCCCTAAGGAAGCAGTGAGTGCCCGCTTCCTTCCTCTGGTCTAAGTCCTTCACTGCCCGTGCAGGCCCTGCCTATGGAGCCTGTGGAGCTCCAGGCTTTTCAACAAAGCACTGGAGGCTCTAAGAGTGAAAACAAGCTGGTCTAAACAGATTAATCCTGAATAAAGCAAAACCCAGAATACTGGAGTCGCATGTGTGGACTCTGGGGCCTTTTCAATCTGGAAGATTCTTGCTGGGAGTAGCCAAGAAACTCACATTGTGGTGAATTCCTCACATCAAATCAGGAATATGGAAGTAAAACCAAGCGCATCTCATGAGGGAAAACAGACTGTCATAACAATGGTTCACAAGCAGGCAAGATGTGAATTTAAAGATGTGTGACCCAGTGGCTGTCCAGGAGAAATGGGAGGTCTGGTTCCAGAAGGGGAGATGCTGGGAGCCTGGTTTCTATTTGCATCTGGTGTCCATCACAGAGACAATTCCTGGCTCCTGTCTGCAGAGATAAATAGCAGCTGCACTGGGCTGCATTTCCCCTCACACTGGACGCCCCTGGGCTTTATCCTTTCTGCTGGGCAGCCCAGAGGTTTAGCGGGGAAGGAAGACAGACCCCACCCACAGGCAGCTCACCACCCACTCTGGGTCGGCTCCTTGTAGCCCCAGAAGACAGGCGGTCTAAAGCTGTTTTTAAGTTAGGAAGATGGAAGGACACACCTTTTTTTCTCTCCTTGACACCTTGAAACCCTCTTGATCGTTTAAACACAAGCAGCGGCTTCCTCATAGACATCTGGAATTTCTGGCTTGGGAGAATATCAAACATTGAAAGCATTCAGTTAGTTTTATTAAAAAACTGGGACTCCTCTTGTGTGTCCAAACTGTGTGTGCTGTTTGAAACCATTTTTCATTGTCCACACGTGGGAGCTGCTTCCAAAGTCACTGTAAATCCCCATCTTCCCTCCAAGTCCAATCTCAAGAAAAGGCAGAAACTGGGAGGATTTGATTTTCATCCCAGAACAGTGAGCTTTTGAACTGACCTTCTGTGGGGGCAAACCATGGGAGTGGGGTGTCACGTTAGGAGGGGACAGGACACTGGACAGACCAGCACTGGCCAATTGATCTGTGAACTCTGATCTCTCATCCCTTTGCTCTTTTTCCTTTCCTGGTATGCACTCGCCAGCCCTCCCCTCACTCCCTCAGAGAAATGCAGGCCTTGAACAGCAAACTCACTTCTAGCACAGCCTTGAGGGCCTTAGAAGACAGAGAGAGTGACTCGATCTCAGAAGGAATTTACTTGTCACAGAGCAAAACCGGTGATGCTGGAGGTGAAATGCAAAAGTGTGTCACTTTAGCACAGGGACACACACTGTCTCCGAGTCCAGATTTAAACTCAGTGTCATTCTAATACTAAATCACCAAGGAAGGCATTCACTTTAAAGTTGGAAAGGAAATAGGGAGACGTTCCATCTCGCTGCTCTGTATTGGTAATCTGATGGTTCTAGCATCGCCGCCATCTTGCAAAGGGTAGGAGTGTTCTAGAAAGCCAGCCAATGTGGTCCCCACATGTTCAGAGTGGCTGTACTTGAAACCTGGCTGTGTGATTAAGAAATTCAATTTTAATTTCATTTGGTTTTATTTAAGTGTTCATGGCCATCTCTGCCACAGTAGACAGTGCCAGGACATCATTAAAGACACACGAGAACTGAAGGCAGCAGCAGCAGCACCTTCAAATGCTTTGGGATGATCTTTCATTCCTAGGAATTATAGTCATTATATCCGCTAGACAATGCTGCTAGACAATAAGGGGGCTGTCAAACTGGATGTTTCGCCATGAGCCCCTCCCTTATTTTTTCAATTCTCTATTACTTTTTTTTTTTTTGGTTAACATACAATTAGTGGGTTTTATTGTGATGTTTTATTTATCGCTGTTCTCTTCTGAGTTCATCCCTACCACTACCCCTAGCTATAACCTCAGCTTTTACCAATACCTTTGCCCAGAATTTAATAGCAACCCAGGAGCTGGAGGGATGGTTCAGAAGTTAAGAGCACCATCTGCTCTTCCAGAGGACCTGAGTTCAGTTCCCAGCACCCACATCAGGCAGCTCAAAAATCATCTGTAACTCCAGCTCCAGAGAATCAAATACGACAGACAGACAGACAGACACACACACACACATACACACACACACATAAATAAATAAAATCTTTTCTAAAATAAAAGTATTCTGGGGTAAACATAATGACAAACAAAATCTATTGAGAACAATTTGTAAAGACCTGAAAACCATATGGGAATATAAAGAAAGTGAGGATTGATACATGGTCTAGACCCCAGGCATAGCACAGTATCTGGGGAAGAATACTGGTTCTATCTCCAGCTGTTACTGTAACATATTTGCAACATTCTGTGCCTTGTTTTTTTCACCTGAAGTGCTGTGACAACAGCTACTATGTCATAGGTTGTTAAGAGGCTTAGTGCAGCAGGTGGGACTCAACACAGCCACGAACAGCCGCCCACTCCTGGCTACAGGTGTTACCAGTAACCATGCTGCTGTCACTAAACAGAGAAGCAGCAGAGCATTGTAAAGATGTTACTTGCTTTAAATTTAATATTTATTTTTGGTACAAGCCCAGTGGAAATTCCCATGGGAGCTTTTTTAAGTTAGCACAATAATCTTAAACTTTATATGGAAGAATAAACTGTAAGATTGGCCAAGGAAAATGCAGAAACCTGCCTGAGATGACTTTAGAATGAACAAAATAAAAGATTATCCAAACAGTGTATGATTGGTATAACGGGCAAACAGCAATAGCACGGAGCCCCAAACAGAGCCAAACCCCACTGTGAACTTAGTGTTAGGTGGCACAGCTGGCTAACTGCTCAGAGAAACGATTAGAGTTGATTCTTATCAGTTAAACAAATTCCAGATGAACTGAAAACTTTAATGTGAACATGAAAATATAAAATGTCTAGAAAAGTAAATGTTTGCCTAATTATCCAGTAGATAAAAACATTGAGCTGAAAAAGGACTAAGCTCTAAGGGAAAAATTTGATGGTGTAAGCACATGTTTTTAAATTCTCTTCTTACCAGCCCCAACAAAAATCAAAAGGAAAAAGAAATAAGGAAAAATATTTATAATATATATAATGCAGGGCCAAAAGGTTGACAACCCTAGAGTTTAAACCCTGGATCCCACAGTGGAGAGAGAGAACTGACTCCTCAGTTTCTGTCTAATGTCCATGCATGTGCACACAAATAATTAAACTGTTTAAGAAGAACGGGTGAAAGAGGTGAAGAGAACTCACAAGAAAACCAGTGCTCGCTAATCACAGAGAGAGCGCCCAGTGTGAAAATCAATGCTCGCTAATCAGAGTGAGAGTGGCCAGTGTGAAAATCAATGCTTACTAATCAGAGTGAGAGTGGCCAGTGTGAAAATCAATGCTCAGTCATCACAGAGAGAGCACCCAGTGTGAAGGTCAGTGCTCACTAATCTTAGTGAGAGTGGCCGGTGTGGCCATGGATGTGCAGGAGGAAACCATCAGCTCTCTTTGATTTCCCTTCAGTCTTGTTCTTGACACGAGTTCCGATGCAGCTCAAGCTGACCTCCAACATACCACGTAGCTGAGGATGGCCTTGAATTCCTAATCCTTGAGCCTCTCCAGTTCTGTGATTACAGGCCTGCCCCACCACATCCAGCTCCAATTGCTGACTTTGCTCTAGCAAACCTGGGAAAAATAACACAAACTCAGTACCCAGGATTGACAAAGATGCATATGAACAATGCGTTTATGCATGGTCAGTCAGACACCATCAGCTGTCTTTGTCTTAAAACGCATCTACTGCTGTAACACATGTATTATGAAGTAGAGTTGTCTTCACACAGATACAAGCAGGAGAGTTAAGAGAAAGAGAAAGTAAGATGTATCAGAAGCATGGGTGCAGGCTTCTCAGAGAGGAGCCTCAGAGAGTGAGGCTAAGATTAGAAAACATCACCATTCATCACAGTAGCAAGAGCATAGTTATGAGGTAACAATGAAAATAATTTTATGGTTGGGGTCACCAGAACTTGAGGAACTGTATCAATCAGTCACGGCCTTAGGAAAGTTGAGAAGCACCAGTCAACAGGGACGCGGTAACATGGAAGTTGATTGTGCTGCTTCTCATGACAGTAAAGGAAGGAAGAAGAGGGGCCGGGGGGCATTTAAAGAACAGCATAAATGTTTCTTGGTGGGTGTGCCACATGCAAACTACCAGTCATGCTTCATAATCCCTAATATTGTAGGGACCGCTGTGGGAATGCTACACCCTGTGTTAAAACCAAGTTACAAGCAGTACATAAAAGCCATGTCTGGTACTGTTTTTCTTCACCCACAGTCCCGTGCAAACTTGAAACGTTGGCAGCGGCCACCCCTGCATAAGACTGTTGTAAATTTATATTTTCTTCTTCCTGTCTGTTTTCTAAGATCCCTACAAACACACTTGCCTTACTCTTAGAAAAGAACTCACTAAAGTCATTAAGCTTAATTTAAATTCTTTTACAATTATTTAGGCCGAGCACACATATTAGACTTAGTCAGTTGGCTTTCTAATCACCAGGCTGAAGTCCCTTCTGGCCAAGAACATACCTTGGAAATACCACAAATGATATCAGTTTATCCTGGCCCATTCTCCGACTTCAGTATTCAGTGTTCTGTGCCAAGAGGAGGCCTGCTTCCAATTGGAAACCCACTTACTTAGAGATCCGAATGCTGAAAGGAGGACACTGGGGTGTGAGCTAAGAAATGACCCGTTTTATGCACAATAAATAAAATGACAGACAGTTTACTGTGCGATTATAAGACACGCGCCAGACTGTTCTCGCGCTGTATAGCATTAGCTAGACACAAAGACACTGGGCTCTATACTTGCTCTCCAGCCCCACGGCCATGCTTCACTTTTTATGTGAATGTTACGTCCCAGCTTGATTTCTTATTTAACCGGCCTGCCCATGGCTGCATTCATACACTCCCAAAGGATGGGACTCTGTAACCTTTGAAGATACTTTCTCAAACAGGCAATTTTGAATCCCCATCCCCACCCCACCCCACCCCCAAAAAAAACCCCTCATTTGAAAATGAGTGGTCCAGGCTGTCTGTTTGTTTAAACTTTGTCTTTATCCAGAAACTGTACACTTCGTCTTAGGAAACCTCTGGGAGCCAGGGCTGCTGCAGGTACCCAGAGGTGATTATCAATGCGTCCGTGACAGCAGATAGAGGGGAGTGGGAAAGGAAGAAGAAACCTGAAACTTCCCAACGTAAGCCTTTGGTGTGAGTGAGAACATCAGGTGTGCTGGTCAAAGGCACGCACGCAATTTGCTTGTGTCCTTAGGCACTGATCTCCCAGGAGAATGTCACTGGGTACTTCAGAGTGAAGAGACAAAAGGAGCCAGTGGGGTCTTTCCCACTTTTGATTCTTTCCCAGGGAGCTTCATCCTAGAGGTAGCGGTTTCTGATTTCTGAGCACCTAGCTTGTCCTGTGCTGGCCACGTGCCCTTCTGTGACCTCTCTCCCCCCAGGTCACCTCGTTTTCACCACAGCCACACTGGAAGGGAAGAGTTATCCATGCCCTCACTTTTGCTGATGAAGAAACAACTCTGATAAATGGAGTGTCAGAGGCCACTAGATGGCCTGGTGACAATTTAGGCTTGGATGGTCTTACTCCAAGGCTTTGGACCACCTCTCTACTTTGCCATGGAAAGTGAATTCCCTCAGGGTCCCAGTGCACCAGCTCCAGTGCTCAGGTGACTGGAGCACACCTGCCTCAGAGGGATTTGATTGCTCGTCTGATATCGCACATCAGAGAAGGGAGGCTTGAACCCCAGTCCAGGGAAGGCAGCTCCCAGGCTCATTTCAGCTAGTTGGCTCCCAGCACCTAGCAATGTGGTCATACCAAGACACCTCTCCTTCCAGCTTTCCTTGGTGGTTCCTTTCGCTTGAGCCCTGCTTCTCCTTTGCTGTTTGTGTATCTCCATCACCCCAGCTTTCAGATGGAGCCCAGGTTTTGTCCTAGTTTTGAAGTGGCTCGTGGAAAGAGTAGGCTACTGCACGCTTTTGTCATTTATACTCGGACAAACAGCATAGGTTGAAACCCACCACAGGAACGTGGATTTAGAGGTTTGCTGGCCACAGAGACTTTTATAGAGGCAGCTTGACAGAGTTATCTGCAAGTGTCCGTTTTCAGTCAGACTTGATATTGGGGGCTATCATGTGTCCAGTGGCCTCAAGAGGAAATGCTAAGCCCTGTATGGACTCAGGCGTGAAACGGTCTTCTTCATAGGCAGTACTGAGGCAAATTTGCATGAGTCGCCCCCCGAAGTCTGTCTCCACCCTTACCCTCCTGTTGTGTGTGAGAAGTTTGCGTCCTCCTCCACCTCTGCACCTGGTGACTGGGTCTTCATGGGCGATGCCTGTGTGCGGATAGCAATAGAGCAGGGCTTGGTACAGCCCTGCTTTGTGGTTTTCGTAGGGTGATCCTAGAGTAGGTACTGAGCACGGCTAGACCCTGAGAGCCCAGGGCAGGCTGTAATTCTGTGCCATGTAACTCCTTACCCAGCATCCATTGGGAAAGGTTAGGTTAGGTCTGCTGAGGGGAAGCAATAAAGGGTGTTGGTGGCTCACGCCCTGTGCATTCAGCTTTGTCCCAGCTTGCGCACCACGGGCACGTGCCATGCACTGCGGCTTAGGGGGTGAGGATAGGGACCTCCCCCTCCTCTGGGTTTCTGTGAAGGTTTCATCCTTCTAGAGCTTGCCGGGACCTGTGGCCATGGCTTTTGGCGTTCAGGGTAGGCTTGCCTCTTAATCTCAACTCCAAAAGTAAACATCTTCCAGATCTAATTGTGCACAGAAGAGTTATGTGTCACAAGGCACATGCCTTGTGCATGAATCCCGAACTGTTGCTGGTGGGGGGAAAACAAAGGTTTTAAAAGCATATTTATTCTTAGCGAATTACAGCTGTTTGGAGTGCAGCAGTGATTTGGGCCTCGGGATTACAACATTTTAAAAGGCTGAAGCTTTTCTGAGAGGATAATTTGTATGTTTTACAAATGTCAACAGTCAAGGAATTTTTGCTGTGGATTTATAGAGAGGAGAAAATGATTTGCAAGAACACTGGGTCCCATTACCTTCATTTCGTTTTCTTGCAATACCCAAAGCTTCTCTAATAACTTCAGAGAGAGGTGAATGCCAAATCCCACAAAGTTATGTGTAGTATGATCCTAATTCTATAAAAATAATACACAGAGAATGAAATATTATACCCGAAGGCCTTTGTGATGTTTATCAGCTGGGCGTGCTGGTGCACACCCTTAATAATCCTAGCACTCAGGAGGCCAATATGGGAAGCACAGCCTGCCCTACACTGTGAGTTTAAGGCTAGGAAGGCTGCGGTGTATGGGAAGAGCTTGTCTCATGATGTACACACACACACACACACACACACACACACACACACACACACACACACACACACACATGGAAAGAGAGAGAGAGAGAGAGAGAGAGAGAGAGAGCTTATCACTTTATCACTGGGAATTATGATTATGAAATACTTTAAAAGTTTCATCTACTCAGAATTTTAACACTGCACATGTTACTTTTGTAATAGATTAAAATAAATTTTCATCCTGAGAATTCAGAAGAGATGTTCTGACAAGCAGGTTTGAACAATGATGTGAGCTATGGAGATCAAAACTTGTGCGTAAGGTCAGTGGGGACCATGAGAGACCAGCAGGGCATCTGAGTCTTGCTTGAGTCACATGGCTTATTCTCTTACCTCCTTCTCTTCTGGTGCAGTGATGTGGTCCTAACACACATCCCTCCCTGCAAATGCAGTTTCCCAGACAACTCCCTTTGTTCCCTTCCCTCAATCCTGGACCTGTGTGGATGTTTGTATATCAGGTGCCTGGGCTCTACAGCTCCCCTACCCCATCAGGTCATGACCCTGAGAGCAGTATGGTGCCTGTAAGAACCACATTTAGATGATGAAGCTTCTCCAAGGAGGATAGCACAGATGCTATGCCATTGGCCACTAGGAAGGCCTGGGCCGCCACTAGCCTACGTGACAACTTGAAACACCCTTCCTCCATTCTTCTATCCAGACAAGTTCCCCCTCTCCTCTGCTCAGTATCTTTAACAATTCTGAAGTTTCTTGGAGTTGCATTAACAATCCAAGGGGCCTGTGAGCTCTAAAAGGAGGCCTACAGCCTTGCTGCCATGAACTGAAGACAGATCTTAATCAGACTCGCACCGGGCATCTCCTCTAACAGTGCTGATGTTTGGAACTGGTAATTCTTGTGAAGATGTCCATGTCATTCCTTATCTTGTCTCCGATGCTTCCAACTGTGCCCTTATGGGGCAAACGCCCCGACTTGAGAACCACTGCCCCATATATACATGTTCCAGAACCCTATTTGGAAAAGTAGATCTCATACACACACACGCATGCGCGCGCGCGCACACACACACACACACACACACACACACACACACACACACACACACACACACTGTAGTCCTGGTGTAACGTGGTGGGTATGTGATCTACCTCAGTGTAGAACACTCTCACCTTGTGTTTCACAGACTGATCTACCTCAGTGTAGAACACTCTCATCTTGTGTTTCACAGACGGTGAACCTGGCAGTGCTCCACCTTAGTTAACACGTTGCGTGTTTACCAAATGCTAAGCTTTCCATAGTAAGTCCCATTCAGATTTATAATGCACAATTTGATTACGGTTTCTATCTTCTAGAAAAGAACTCTTAAGTGGAGAACAGGGCAAAAAGCTTTCCCCAGGGCCTGGGGCTGTGTCCCCATTGCATGGCAGAGCCATGATGGACCCCTGCAGTTCAGTTCTTCATGACATGAGCATTGTCACATGACAATGCTCCCTAGACCCGAGGGGCTCTGAGAACAACAGCAGGGTAGTTCAGTAGAACTCTTCAGTTCTTCAAACTGCACGGCAGGAATGTAAACTCTCAGGGACTTACATCAATTCTTGTAGGCTTAGATAAGGACTAGGAGCTGCTTTTCTGTTTTGTTTTATTCTTGCCAGAAATACATATTTATATCAAGGAAAGGTTGCCAAGACTTGGAAAGTATTTGAATTATTTAATCAGTCTTAAAAAAGAACCCACTGGTGCTTGGATTGACTAATGAATTTTAGTCTTGGTTTTATCCCAAATCTGTAGTCACCAAGCTATAGGGAAGAATTCTGGGACCTTCTTCCCCAACCTGAAGAATGTTACGTTCTTGGGGTTAGAAACCTGGGACCGTGCTCGTTTCAGTGTGGTTCCAGATTCTTAGTTCTTGGCCCATAAAGCAGGGCCTCCAGGGAAATTCTCCAAGCTTGCCATGGGGCTGGGACTCCTGAGTGTCTGCCCTGGGAGGTAGGCCCACTCTGGGATCCAGCTTTGCCTGCTCACGGTCTTGATCATTTCAACAAAACATGGATCTGAATTCCAGCCCTGGCCCTTCTTGTACGGTCACAATAGCTCAAGTAGCTGGCATTTGGGATAATGAGCATTTGTGAGCACCCAACTGTAGTCCTATAGTCCTAGTCTCTCCCTTCCCAGTGGGTGTAGGGGCATCTTGTAAGACTACGGCTATACAGTGCTGAGCAAAATCGGCATAAATGTGTTTATCTGTATACAAAGGATAAGGGATGAACCCTTATGCATATTTATTTATCGACACATGCATGCACACACACAAAACTTCTCCATAACTCCTGGTGTCTAAGTGATGTCAGTGTAGCCAAACAATGTAAGCACTCAGGCATCTTGACAGTTGTGGTCTTCACATCGCAGTGGATTTTAAAGGCTCGGGGGCCATTGTATAAAGTGAAGGGATGTTTCTTGAATCTTTATCGAGTCTCAAGTACTATACTTTGTGCTTAAATTCATTCTTATTTATTTACACACAACAGCCCAATGACGTCATAGCCACCATTCGTGGATGAACCTGACCCCAGTTACATACCAGTCGGAGCAAAACCTGGGATGTGAGCCTGAGTCTGTCAGGGCGGGGTCTCCTCCATCTTCACACCTGTAGCCAGCTTCCAGGATGCCGTGTCCCAGATTGTGTTCAATGTGTAATGACACTGTAGTGACACTCATTGTTCTCAAATCCTGATTTAAGCCGAACTTCTGTCTGATTACCAGACTCCTGTAGACAAAAGATTTAGATTCATATGTCATAGGTGTGCTTAGAATTCTGAAATACATGCATTTCACATTCATTAAAAAAAAAAATCTGGTCTCCAACTCCCACCCCTTTCTAATTTTTTCCCTGGTTGTGAACAGCAACAGAATAGGCTACTCCAGGCTCCTGGTCCCCATTACCCTTTTCTATCCATGCCCTGCCAGGGAACAGCAAAGTGAAATGGCCACCCAGTGAGCAGAGAAGCAGGACCCCACTGTCCTCGGAGTGGATTATGGCCCCATAAACAGCACAGCACACTGGCATTGGCAGAGACTGCAATGGGGGGAGAGGATGGGCATGACCCCCAAACCATGCACGGGGCCCCTCTGTGACAACGGAGGAAGTCTTTGTGCCCAAGTGGCCATTCCAGGAAGGACTCAGATGATCTGAGTTATGGAAACCAAATGGCCCGCCTTTGTTTAAGGAGAGAGGGAGAAAAAGCCACTCATTTTTGTGGTAAAGTGAAAACAGGCTCCAAACCAAACAGTCCCTCTCAGAAAATGCCAGCTCTACAAGTGAGCCCACAGCCGCCCAGCCTGGGTTCAATCTCGGGGACATCAGAGCTGTACCCCAAGCAGCCGCAGTCCTCTGTCCTCCTGTCTGCTTTGCCCCAGAAATAGTTGGTCTCTCGAACAGGAAAGGAAGACAAAAAGTGGAGAATTAGAATTGTTCTCCTGCCAAGGTCTTGACCTGCCCCCCACCCTTGGTAGCTAGGGCAGAGAGATGAGACAGGAGCTCACGGGGCCAGCAGGAGCCCTCCAGCTCTAACCACAGCATGGAGCCTGGAGTCACAAGGCCTTCTGGGGCCACCCCGTGGTTGCCTGGGGCTCTGTGGGTGGGGCTGCACCCTAGGTACTGTATGCAAGAGCTGTGTATAAACCACAGCCACAAGGAAATAAATACACAATCTAGTCAGCCTTGCAGAGTTTGGCTTATTCCCTCACCCAGGCTTCCCTGGAGCAGGAAGTCTCTCTGTGAGGACAGGATGCTGCAGAGTTCAGTCAGGGCCCAGCTTTGCTTCTATCCCGTTGTAGCTAAGATGTCACCTTGTCATTCTGAACCTCCATTTTGCTTCTGAAACATGATCCTGGGATGGGAAGATGGTTCAGTTGGTAAAGTGGTTCTCAGAAGTAAGAGGACCTAGTTTGAACCCCTAGCACCCACAAATGATAAACAAACAAACAGTAGCTGGGCAGAGCAACCAGTGCCTGTGGTCAGTCCCAGCCCTGAGGAGGTAAAGCCAGGAGAATAACTATGGCTTGCTGTCCAGACTGCTGAACTGAATCAGGAAAACCCAGGTTCAGTGAGAAAACCCATCCCAAAACTAAGATGGAGAAACATAGAAAATGCCCAATGTCACCCTCTGGTCTCCACACAGAAACTTCTCTCTGTGTCTCTGTCTCTGTCTCTGTCTCTGTCTCTGTCTCTCTCCCTCTCTCTCTCTCTCTTTCTCTCTCTCTGTATGTCTGTGTGTCTCTCTGCCTCTCTCTGTCTCTCTATCTCTCTGTCTCTCTCCCTGTCTCTCTGTCTGTCTCTGTCTCTCTGTGTGTCTCTGTCTGTCTGTCTGTCTATGTCTGTCTCTCTTTCTCCCTCTCCCCCTTCCTTTTCCCCCCACCACACACGCACATGCACATGCACACATGCACACGGATCCCTTCTTCCCTTAGCTCCCAAGGCTGTCACTAGCAGCCCTGTCCCAGTGACTTATTGGGTGGACATCCAGACTCTGCGGGCATCTGCCTCATGCTATGCTGTGCAGGAAGGAAGCGGTGATTTAGCCTGCATGGGATCTGCCTGTCTCTGCCTCCTCAATGCCTACCACCCTGCCTGGCTAGAAGGATGCTCAGGATTTGAACTTGAGTCCTCATGCTTGCACAAAAGTCCTTTATCAACTGGCTGTCTCCACAAAGGCTATATTCTCTACCAAAGATGAGTATAGTGATTACCTATGTCCTACAGTCTCTATACAATTCACACTGAGCTGCCCTCCTAGGGCACACTTGTGTCTGCTGAGTCCTTGCTCGTGCCAAACCCCACTGAAGCTGCCTCTTCCCAGGTCTCCATTAAAGCACAACTCCTGTTGGGTATTCCTGAGACCTGACAAAGCCACCTGCCTTCTGAAACGTAGGGATATTTGCTGCACCTGTTTGTGTTTGACAGAGCATTTTCTCCGTAAGGATGGCCTCTGTCAAGCTGGACCTAGATGTGAATCTCCTTAGAGCCCTTCAGCTATTCCTTAGAGAAAAGTAAACAAACTATGCTGTTTACAAGGATTAGCTTAGATGGACAGGAGGCCAGGAGACCAGAATTAGGAAGGGGGCCCTAAGTTCTCTTCTAGTGGCTGCTACCATGTGTGTTCAGGTGCTACCATTTGTGTATGCATCAGGGGGAACCATGTCAGCTTTCGGCCGCTCTGACACATACCAACGTAAACAAGTTTCAGACGATCAGATTGGAAGCGTGTGAAGGAAGAAAGTTCCTCACCTCATAGCAGCCAGAGAGAAAGAGAAGTGGGAAGAAAGAGAAAAAGAGAGAGGAAGCAGGGAGAGAGGGAGGAAGGGAGAGGTGGGAGGGAGGGGGAGGGAGAGAGAGAGAGAGAGAGAGAGAGAGAGAGAGAGAGAGAGAGAGAGAGAGAGAGAGAGAGAGAGAGAGAGAGAAGCACTACTAAAAGAACAGCAGTATCTGCCCCCCCAGGGATTCCTTTACCCCCACCTCCCACCTCTGCCAGCATGGTTCTTGGTTTCAACTGTAAACTCTCAAGGGACATTTTATATTCCAACCATAACCCAAGGCAAAAGGAGGTTTTACTTCACATGGTTCTCTATTTCCATCCCATCCCTCTGGACTTGGTTGACGATCTCCAAAAGATACGGAATTGGAAACCATAACCTTGTGACTTCCTTTTTACAGATGAGAAGCCCTTTGCTGTAGAAGATACTTACTTGCTGTGCCCAGCACCAATCTTAAAAGAAGTTGGCATGTAAGTTTTCATCAGCCACAGAGACCTATAGCCAGACCGGAAGAGGGAGGGGGATAGGGGTTAAGCGACATATTTCTTCTTTATCATTGTGGAACCTCTCTCCAGATTCTGCCAGTGACCATGGTATAGCAAACCAGGCACCAAGCGGTTTGAATCTCTCTTCATTCTCCTCCTCCAATGTTCACAGTGAATAAGACTCCCATCTAAGCTAGCTAAAAGGATTTGAATAACTTGCTCAGGGTCACATAGCAGCCAGTGGGAGAGCCTGAGCTCAAGCTGGAGTCTGCTGACTCAGTCCCAACCACATTTCTAGAAAGTTCTCACACGCATTACTCCACCCTGTCATCATCTGCGTCCTGGAAAGTGACTGTTATCTGTTCCTTCAAAACAAGGAGACTCAGAAAGGCAAAGTAAGCGCTGTGGCTGCTTCATGACCGTCACCATCACCCTCAGTCCTCTGCAGAGTCTCAGTCGTTCACCCACATTCCCTGAACTCACATACAGGGACCCTCTCATGGTGCCATTAAAATTGGAGCTGTCAGGAGAGTCAGCACCCTGAGTTACAACAGGACTATATGGGGCCCAGGGAGCCCAGATGATTTCAGAACAGGAAAGAGCCTCCTCAGAACCATGCCTGGCAGCCTGGAGATGGCCTCCAGGGAAAACACTAAAGCTCTGACTGAGCATCTACAGTCGGCCTGTGACACTGGGGCCTGCTCTTATCTCGGTGGGACCTCACAGACAGAAGCCAGGAGAAGACAGTCCAGTCTGTCCACAGCTATACCTCCGTGAGTCTAACAGGGAGGCAAAGGACTGCCCCACCAGACCCTGAGCCCATATTACTAAGAGCTGAGCATGTGGCTTACAGTTTGTCCAATTCACCCCTATTGACTTGGATGGCTCTTGAAAAGGCTTTATCTATCAGGCTTTGGTGACACATGCCTTTATTCTAGCACTTGGGAGGCAGAGGCTGTCAGAGTTCAAGACCAGCCTGGTGTCCAGAGCTAAGTTCTAGGACAGCCAGTGCTACACAGAAAAACCTTGTCTTTAAAAAAAAAAAGGAAAGGGAAAGAAATGATGAGAGAAAGAAAGGAAGGAAGGAAGGAAGGGAGGAAGGAAGGAAGGAAGGAAGGAAAGAAAGAAAGAAAGAAGGAAAGAAAGCTTTATCTTATCATGAGGTATAACAAACAGGTTAAATAAAGGCAGGCTGTGTTTGCCCCTGTAATCCAAAGTTAATGTCCTGTCTTGACACATTAAGGGAGCATATCCCAGCATCTCTTGGATGCCACAGGTGGTGGCCCTGAGACTGCTTCACGGGGAAGTGGACAAGCTCTGTCTGGCTCTCGGTCTGCTGTTCACAGCACACAGGCTAAGTGCCTCTGGTTCTCTTGTTGCAGGAAGGCTGCACTGCAGGTCAGCATGAATGACGGCCTGTCCTTCATCTCCAGCTCCGTCATCATCACCACCACACACTGTGTAAGTCACAACCTTCCAGCTCATTGCTCATTACCATTTTCAAATGTCCTCCCCAAACCCCAGGCTCCTCCAACGTCAACCATGGAAGGTCTTCTGGGCCTTTGTTCTGCCCACCCAGCCCTGATACAGCTGGGTCAGGGTGTGCTTCCCTGTGAAGTGTACCAGGGATGCTGTGCCAGGTTCTCTGTTTCTGGCGTTGAGGAGGAGCTCTGGTGGTCTCGGCCTGTCCAGATGATTCAATTGGCTGTAGTGAGGGTGAGCCCCTCGGCCAGCTACACCAGGAGAGGGTAGACAGGAAAGCATTAGATAACATAGAAAACATGTCTTGAAGAGCTTTGGGGGTTTTCATTTGTTTGTTTTGTTTTTTAAGAAAGCAGGAAATGGTTACCAGTTCAAGAAAGGTATAGATTTATAGAAAACCTATTATTTAAGGATGGGGAAATGGAAACTTGTTTATGTGATTGTGGAAATAATCTAGGGCAGTGGTTCTCAACCTGTGGGTCATGACCCCTTTGGGAGTCAAACAGTTCTGTCACAGGGGTCACCTAAGACCATCGTAAAACACAGATGTTTACATTACCGTTTATAACAGTACCAAAATTTCAGTTATGAAGTAGCAATGAAAATAATTTTACACTGGGGAGTCACGGCACATGAGGAACTAAAGGGTCACAGCATTAGGAAGGTTAAAGACCACTGCCTTAGGGGAAAACAAAATGGATGAAGGCAGAGAGAGGCTGAAGGGGCCTTGCACTGGTGGCTAGCCTCTGCTGGCTCCTACCACATGGATCCCTCCTGTCAGGAAGTTTTCATTCTGGCTACCCCTAAAGTCACCTCAGAGCCTGTTTTGTTTTAAAATGTGATGACCAATAAATCAAAAATATGGGTTTAAAAGAGAGGGAGTGTGTGTGCGTGCCAGCTTCACCTCATACTATGCTGGGTGCACCTGAGCCTCATGTTGGTGACCCCAAGGCATTCTGAGGAGGTGATTCAGAGAAGGGAGGACTTGACTGGGAACACCTGGGCCTGTGAAGTCCCTTCTGACTAGTGTCACTGTCTCAGAGCTCAGCCTATCTGGGCTGGGGCTCAGCTCACTCATCTAAAGAATCCGTTTCCTAATGGTTGTGTTTCGAGCACTACCTGTATTTGGATATTTTCTTTTGTTGACTAAGTGCTTGTTCTCCACTAGCTCTTCTTTACAATGGGGGTGGTTAGTGAGTATATTTACAAAGGTTGTTCCTGGTTAGCCACTGAAAAGCATGTGGATAGAACTCTTTACAAATTGGTATCATGCCCTTAGTATTGTCATGGGTAGATGGGAGATAGCAGTTGTGCCCTGAGGCCAAACAAAGCAAAAATGTTTTACCTTGTAAATGCACAGGAAGCTGAGTTTCATGGTGGACATGACTATTCTTCCTAATACCTCCTTATAAGCATTCTCCATTCCGTGTGGGTAATAACCCAGCATAACTAGAATAGACAATGGAAAAGGTTCACCTGACCCAAACAACTAAGGCTGTCATAGAGGAGTATCACTACTTAGAAATGGTCTTTGCTCAGACATCTGGTCAACCATCCTTTCTAGATACCTAAGCATTACACTACCAAATTTGACAGCTGTGTAGGAGCAGTAAAATGCCTTCAACTGTTCATCCTTCCAGTCTCATAGTGCTCTAGCAGTGTGGGCCCGTACGTCTGACCACACCACAGACAAACAGTTACTGCTATTGAATCCATAAGGGCAAGGGAGGTTGGAAAGTGAATAGTCTTTGGGTCAAGCTCGAGGTATGAAAATACAAGGCTACAAACTTAAACCAGAGTCTCTGAAGAAGAAATGGTGGCCTTACCAATGTGCTGCAGAGTTTGAGTAATTCCCCAGAAAGGCCCACTGTATCTCACTCCAGCTTCCATTTGCTCCTCAAATTACCTCTGTGTGAATATGACACCCAGTCTCCTGTTCAACAGACTCTTGATTAAAATCACCTCCGAATAAACTCCTTTTCTCTTGAGATGATTCTATTAGTCTATAAGAAAACTCCTGTCACCCTAAGATTTGACATACAAGTCCATTTGTTCACCTATTCAATAAAGTCAGTGATCACAAGATGTTCCCTCCTGCCACTTAGGACGTCTCAGTAGACAGAGGGTGGGGGCTACACAGTAGACAGAAGAAATGATTCCGAACTATATTAAAAATAATGTATGTGATAGGGAAAAACTAAGAGGGTTTGGTCCTGCCTCAGTGAGTGGGCTCCAGTATAAACCTGCAGCATTGCAGTAGAGCCCTGGATAGTGAGGAAGTTAACTGTGAGGCCATGGGAGGGGCGAGGAGGGTAGAAGTTTCTGACTCCAAATCCCTAATGTTAAGACCCTGAGGCATCTGAGGTAAATGGGAAGGGTATCGGTGGGCTAGATGAGGACAGCAGCAGTCAGTGGGGTGGCCAGGTGGGGGATGAGCTTGGGCTTTGGAGGAGGGGAGTTGCAAGATCTGACTTGCATTTGACAGCTCCCTCTGTGGGCAGTTGGCGAGAGATAGGAGCAGTTTGACTGTGGAAGAGGTTCTGTGTTGAACCAGTGGCTGAGGAGTTTCCTGAAACATTGGATATGAAACTTGTAGTATCCCCAAGAGCCAGACCTTGTATCTGAAAGGATGGCATGACCACAAGCTGGCAGGAAAAAAAATCTGAGGAGGAGGAGACCTGGGGGTGAGGAGAAATTAGGACATCACTTTGCTGGTTACTGTTTGTATAGCCATGTCTAGTCATGTACTTCTGTTTTCTTTTCTTTAATATTTATTTATTTATTATATAAGTACACTGTAGCTGTCTCAGGCACACCAGGAGAGAGTATCAGATCTCATTACAGATGGTTGTGAGCCACCATGTGGTTGCTGGGAATTAACTCAGGACCTCTGGAAGAACTGTCTGTGCTCTTAACAACTGAGCCATCTCTCCAGCCCCATACTTCTGTTTTCTAACCAAGAAAAAGAAGACACTAAGAGTTTTCATTACTGACACCATTGTGAACATTAAACAAATGATCTCTGCACCATGCAGAAGGCCTGGCCCTTAGTCAGCACTCAATAAGTGTTTATGATAGAAGCTTAAACAAAACTTTTGAAGGAGCTGGGTGTGACAGTGCGTGCCTGTAATCCCAGCCCTTTGGAGGCTTAGGCAGTAGGATCTTCAATTCAGTGTCAACCTAAGCTACAATCAGTTAGTTTGAACTAACTGATTCTCTAGATAACCGGGTTCCCTGTCCTGGGTCCCATAGCAACGGAGGGACTCTGATGAAAAGACACGACCATGGTGTTCACACTACCGCTCAGCCATACTTCAGTGGTTAGAGGGAGACAAACAAGATGGCCAAAAAAAAAAAAAAATCTCTCAGTTCAAACACAGAGCCCTGGTCCCCACCAGGCCCCAAGCTGAAACTCTAATTAAACACTGAAACTTCCTGGGGCAAAGCAGAGAGGTCCTGTGAAAGGAGGAAGGCGTGGCCATCCAGAGGTGACTTGAAATCTCAGGCTGGTGTTTGTCCAGAGGATGTGGTTTTTAGATTAGAAATGATCCCTGGGGCCTAAGCAAAGGGTTAGTCCTGCCTGTGCCAATCCCAGCCTGCCCAGTCCGTCACCTGGAAACAAAACTCATTTTAAAATATGAAGCTAAGACTTTTCTCGCTTTATTTGATGCCCATTTGGACGAGTGTGTCCCAAGGTTCCAAGAGCCACGGTGAATAACTGCTACCCTGGCCAGAAGTAGAAATTCCATGCAGATTTATAGGACAGAGATTTTTTTCCACTTAAGCACTAAAAGATTCCTATACTCAGGGTAAACTTTGCAGAGTTGCCTGGCTATAGAAAGTGTTAGGATTCAATCCCCTTTCCCCAGCATTTCCTTCCCAGACTGTAGCCTAGGGCTGAGAACTATCTCCGATTTGGTACAGTACAAAGCCAGTCAATTTTAGGACCTTGAGGAGCTTTCCTTGAAGATTATCTTCCTTTAAATAAATATTTTGCAAATCTATCATGTTTTACCCAAAGAAGACAGAATTCAGGAAGTTGTTCAACTAGCGTTTCTTAAACAGCTACTGAGTATCCGGTAACTTGTGAACAATCTGCAAACCTGCTGTTGGAGGGAGGAGCCCACCAGGCTGAAGAATGTGTAAATATGAACATCGAGGCTGGCGATAACTCAGCCAGTGCCTGAGCTTGATCTCAAACCACCTAAGAAAATAGCCAGGCACGGTAGCACGAACCCCAGGATGGGGAGATTGGGACAGGCAGACCCTTGGGCTCACTCACAGCTTGGCCTACTTAGAGAGTTCCGAGTACCTCCAATGAAAGCCACTTTCAAAAAGAAAAAGCAGACAGCACCTGAGAAATGGCACCAGAGGGTGTCTTCTGGGCTCCGTCATGCCCACACAGATGTACACAAAGAGAATGGCTTGTATGAATCAAGTATAGCATCTGTAAGATTTCAGAGAGGAGAGGGCCAAAAAGAGCCATGAACTGTCTGTGGAGGAGGCAATGCCACAGAGGCGACCTTAAAAGTGAAAATTACAGGGGCGTAGTGGGCAGAGGCTCTGCCCAGAGAAGACAGCCTTTGCAAGGGCTCAGGACCCCTGGCAGAGCCTGAATTGTGAGCTTCTCCCCTCCACTTCTGTTTCCATGCCCACTGCCTTCTGATTGAGGCCATTGCCCAGCTTTGCAACTGCTCCTCTCCCATGACATGTACCCACACTTGGTGCTGTCACCCAGTAAGTGACATGATGCTAGGCTCTCATTGCTGATTGACTGTGAGCTCTGAGTGAGGGTTTGTTTGCATTTCCTATAGGATTGTAAAAATCACAGTCTTCAAAGAAAGGAAGGGAACATAAGGTTATAGCTAAGGTTACGTCTAACTAACCACTAAATAAATGGATAATATGATTCCATTTTCTCCTTAATTTATGTGGGAAAAGGCCTAGCTGCATCCAATAATTAATAATTTAAAAAACCCATGTGATGTCACTGGTCAGATAAATTCTTTCTCTCTTTTTTTAACGAAGATAAACATTCAGTGATCTCCGGCGTGAGGCATCAAAGCAAGAAACCCTGGGTATTGTAGGCGTGGCATGAGTACTGTGGGTACAGAATAATGGAGGATTAATTCAGGCTCTTGAATCAGAAGCCTTAGCCTCAAAGTCAGGCGTGGCGATGCACACCTGTTATTCTAGCCCTGGTGAGACTGAGGCCATAGGACAGGACTTCAAGATCATTCTCCACTACATTGTGAGTTCAAGGCCATTTTACACTATATGTTTTAAAAAATAAACAAGAAGCCATGCCCACCACTGTGGAGGGCAGGCAATCTTGCTGATCTCAGACCTCACATTACAGGGCTCTAATTGGAAGAATGGTATTGCTTAAAGGGACTGGAAGCCTCAGTCCTCTATCAATGAATGATGGCCTCATTAGCCTCTTGATACATCTCTCTGTCCCTTACAGAATCTGCACATCTCTCATGGCGGCTACCCCTCTCCCCAATAAACGGCCTCTTAATGGCTGTTAGGATCAGGGAGGAAAAACTTTGAACATGTTGTTTCCATGGTAACCAGGGGGCAGGAAAGCAATACATCAAGTTTATTAATAAATCAAATGAGGCTGGGCTGCAGTCTTTTGGTCTTCTGTTGCTACTTTTGGCATTACCACTCGGAATAATATAAGCCTTATTCTGAGCATGGGAACTTTCTGGAAGCATGCTACACTTCACACCTCAGGTGTCTCTGCCACACTTCACACCTCAGGTGTCTCTGCCACACTTCACACCTCAGGTGTCTCTGCCACACTTCACACCTCAGGTGTCTCTGCCACACTTCACACCTCAGGTGTCTCTGCCACACTTCACACCTCAGGTGCCTCTGCCACACTTCACACCTCAGGTGTCTCTGCCACACTTCACACCTCAGGTGTCTCTGCCACACTTCACACCTCAGGTGTCTCTGCCACACTTCACACCTCAGGTGCCTCTGCTACACTTCACCTTTAGGACACTGCTCCCTTTCCGTGGATATGCTGCAGCTTCCACCTGGTACTCCAAGAATTTTTATTAATTTTTCTTTTTAAAGTTATTTTTATTAGTTACTTATGAATGTGGAGGGAGGGGCATATGTAAGCCAGAGGATGATTACTTTTGAGAGATGGTTCTCTCTTTCTACCATATTTGTCCCAAGATCAGACTCAGGTGACCAGGCTTGGTAGCAAGTGTCTCGACCTGCAGAGGCATCTTCTTGGCACTCCCCCCAATTCTTAATCATTTTATCCTGAATCCAGACTGTTCTTCACAACTCTTGGTATTTTTCTATTAATATACATTTGAATGAGTGTGTGTGAGTGTGTGTGTGTGTGTGTGTGTGTGTGTGAGAGAGAGAGAGAGAGAGAGAGAGAGAGAGAGAGAAAGAAACTGGGAAATATCTTCAATGCCTCACCCCCTGTAAAGAATTATCTGCCTCAAAATGTCCATAGTACAATGGTTGGAAAAGTCTAAGAGTCAGGGTTAGCCCAGGAATCTACATTTTTAAAAAGCTAGCCAAGTCCATCTTAACCAGAAGGCTCTTACCTTCATATCTGCCTAACTCTTACTTTGCCATCCAAAGTTTATCAAGAGAAGAGCCACTAAAATCCATTTAAGAAATAGGAGTTCTTCTCCTGACTCACACCTAGTCCATAAGTCCTTGGCTTCCCATGCTAAGCCTGAACTGTGTGTCCCATTTAGGGTCCTCTTACTGATATAAATGTAGTAGTTTGCCTGAGGGGCGCAATCTGTCTTGCTGAGGTTGGTCAGAAAGGAGTGTGCCAAACAGAGGCCATGGTGGCTGCAGGTATGGGCTTCAGAAAGGGCAGGGACCACCACCCAGCAATGCCTGGGGAGTTCTGTCCAGTGCCACCTCCTAGGCCCATTGCCTGTGGCGATTCAGATCTGTTACCAACAGAGTTAAAGGAACCTGGGAGCACACCGATGGAGTTGGTTTCATGGTCAGACAGCTCTCTAGGTAAACAGATGCCTCGCATGGTCACCATTGCCAAAACTGCTTCAGTTTCACCAGCAGGGTAGGGAGTGAGTCCAGTAACCCGGGCTGCAAGGCAAGCTTGTCTTCCAACATAATAAAAAAAAAATGCTGGTGCGCCCTTCGGAGTGCGAATCAGAAAAGACAATTTTTCTTGTGTTTTCCAAGGTCAAGTAAACAGTCTATCCATCAAAACATTCACCAAAATCTGCCTTTCTGATGAATAAATCGTATTGCAGCTACCAACACAGGGCCTCCTGGTGAGGGAACTTAATCCAGGGAGGAGGCTGTCACAGCAAATGAAACCAGAGATACGCATTGGGGCCAGTGTGTATGAAACCAGTGCAGTGGACAGGTGGTCAGAGACTTGGAGCAATAGCCAGCCCCTGCCCTTCAGAAGCTGTGACACAAATGCTCTGGTGGGAAAGACACCCCAAAGGTAAATATTGTACAATTTGGGGTACAGTAGAACATAGGACCTGCAAAGTCCCCCATTCGTCCTAAAGACTAGAAGTTTCCACTTCTTTACAGTTTTAGATGAATTAGCACAAACATCTGGAGTTACTTTCCAGCCTCTCAGTGGTCTTCCTGCAAAGTCAAGCTAGACAGCTTCTTCCAGAAACACTAGGAGAACATCAAAACATGTAGGCAGCTTGCCTATGAGTAACTTTCACTCCAGTCAGAGGCTCCCCAAATCCAATACCCCTGCAGGCGGGAGGCCCTTATACACTCCAAAGAACGTAAGACCAGGGCACAAGCTCTGGCTTCCCCTCCAGGTTTCTACAGCGTAACACCTTGCCTCTTGCCCACCCCTCTCCCATGCCCAACCCTCTCCTTAAACTTCACATCGCATGGAAGAGTAGAGGAACTCTGCACTGGACGGGTGTCGTAGAGAGGGACCTTGAGAGGTCCTCTGTGAGAATGTGGAGTCTGGGCCAATGGAAGCCACAGAAAACAAGTACAGGGCATCCCTGTGGAAGTAAGCCCCTGCCTTTGAGTAAACTGCAACCAAGGGCGTTAATGTGAGGGCACAGCTTTGTGCCCCTTGTCATTCATGGCAGAGTAAGTGTCCGTCCATGCTCCACAACTTAGCTGAAGTAGCTTAGTGCCAAGAGTGACCGGTATGCAGCCCGAGACATAAACGGATGGGTCCTAGGGCTTCATCCTCAGCCTTGAAGAAAGGACAGCCAGTTACATGTTTTCGTTAGCTGTAATCATAGGTGGTGTGTCCTCTAAAGTGAATGGGTTGTGGAAACAGGGAGGAATTGCTTAGAGAGGATAATAAAGCTAAGTGTGGCCATGGATCAAATGAGTCTGTTGCCATCAGATACTGCCGTGTGATGTTAGACCTAGGTGCTCTTGCACTTGGCTCTGATCTCTGTGGGACTGGCTTGGTGATGGTTTCTGAGGACGCTGTGACTTCTGGTCCAGTAACAGAGTGTGGTCCCTAAAACTAAGGAGGAGATGAAAGATAACTCTCCATTTGAGATTGGTGTTAAGGGTCAAGGGTGTTCTTTAGAGTAAGCCCAGAGACGCTGGAGGCGAGAGAAATCGTAGCATAGATAGTACTGTGTAGAACATGGAATGGGAACCCATTAGTCTGGGGCCACAGCTGGCACAGAGAGAAAGGGCCACTCTAAAGCAGGTGTGGAGATGCAAGGATTGGACAGGGTGAGAGGCAGCTGCTGGCTGGCTTTTAAAAGGCCTCGGTCAGTGCCTGGCTCAGGTGGGAGAGGTCTCGAACTCGGTTCTACTCAAGCACAGGTATCTGGCAGCTTGGCCGAGATTGGCATCAGATCGGTGACTGGGCTGGCAAACCTTACAGACTCCCTCCCCAGCTTAGAGTCTGTCATTGTGGATCTGTGTGCATGCGAGCTGAGAAGGGTAAACTCAGCCCTCCAGAGTGTAATGGATGAGCTTGGCTTGGGCATTTAGGAAATAAATTTGAGAGACCTTTGTTGTTGATGTTGGAGGGGGCTCCCCTGTGAAATGCAGGTCAGCCAACCTCCACTCCATATAATTGAGGTCATATTTCAGCCAGACTGCTCCAAGCACACCTTCTTGTTTCCAGGTATGCCACCTGCAAGGCATCACTTCTCGCCACTCAGCCATCCCCGGAGAGCCACACAGAATTCGAATCTTTGTTTGGTTAAGCGATGTTCAGGGTTTTTTGTTGTTGTTGTTGTTGTTACTTTAATAATATACCTGTGGTCTGGTGCACCATCACCAGCAAGGGTAGAGAACCACAGGAACACGAGAGTGCAGAGCTTGAATCTCAAATACTGCTTACAAACTGAAATCAAAGGCGCTTCCCAGTGCCTCTGTTTTGATAACCCTCAGATGCATAAAAATATTTTTAAGATGTTTTGAAGGACTCCTGCTGGTTTATTTTTCTTGGATAGTTGAGTGATCAACTCTTCAATATTTTATCTCTTAAGTATTTTAAAGAATGTTTGCCCTGAGTTTGAAATTTCCTTGTTTTGAGAGTTGAAGAGAGGGGGAAAAAAATGGTTTTCTGAAGCTATGCTTTGGAAAACGCCGAGATACCCCATGGCAAATGGTAGAGATGCGAGTTGGATCCAATAGTCTATGAACAGAGTGGGTGTGTTGGGACACGCTCAGCCATCGGGAGACACAGAATGACAGCTTACACAATCACACCACTTAACTCCCTGCTGTTGACACTGAGACACACATCCCGTAAAACACGGAGACGAACAAAGGTGGAAGCGAAAATGTGAGAAAAGTTATATTGAGCAAAAAGAAAAAGAAAACCAGTGTAGCTATTTAATAGAAGGTAGCTCAAACCTTATAGCAAAAAGGAGGAGGAGGAGGAGGAGGAGGAGGAGGAGGAGGAGGAGGAGGAGAGGAGGAGGAGGTCATGTGAGGAGCATACATATTACTGTCATGAAGACAGGCCTGGTGTGCGTAGGAGCAAATAATCCAGAAGTTACATGAATCTGATCTACACACAATGGCACACCCATGACACATGGGACTTTTATAAACCCACTGTTATCTCCTGTTCAGAGGAGATTTATGTACATCCCTCAGTAATCAGTAATAGGTCAACAACCATAAACTAATAAACATATATAAATTATTTGAATAATACAGTTTTTTAAAAAGCTGCTGACAGATTATGGATCCAGGACAAAGCCCCAACTAGTGATTAGACTTTGTAGGGTTGTCTGAGATGAGAGATTAAATGATCAGAAATGTATCGCTTTGGTCAGAAGACATACACTGTTCCCCCACATTTTAACACCTCTGAGATTAAGATGATTCTGTTAATCAATAAAGCACCATGATTTAGTGGGCAAAGGTTTTCTTAAATGGACCATAAAATAATGAAGCCTTCTAGAATGAGCGACTGTCAGTCTGGTGGATAGTTTCTATTCACCTGTATTGTAAATGAAAGAAGTTGCAAAAATTAAAATGTGCTTAAAAACCTTCTGCTCAGTCACTTCCTCTGTGCCACTCATATCCTGGAATGAAAAAGTTAAATATCTATAGCAAATTGAGTTATCAACAAGTTTTTAAAATCTTGTGTGCTTCCAAATTCAAAACACACATCACAGTAATATATGAGCCAATGTGAGCTAAGAAACACTTAGAACTGCTCGGTTACTGAGAACGCCGCATACCAAAACTCAGAGTGCAGTCAAAGTGGCCCTCAGAGGGAAATTCCTAGTCTTCAGTGTTTGTATAAGAAAACAAGTTATAGGTCATCTCAGCATAGAACTTGAGAGATCAAACAACACAATAGTTAAAAATACTGTTTTGGTTTTTTTTAAGGGGCAGGGCTGGGAGGATGGCTCAGCTTTGAGAGCACTTGCTCTTTAAAGGACCAGAGTTCAGTTCCCACCACCCACATGAGGCAGCTTACAACTACTCATAACTCCAGCCCCAGGAAACCTGATGCCCTCTTCTGTCTGCTGGGCCACCCAAAAGCACATGAACACATGAGGACACATGTCTTCACATGTATATACATACAAGTAAACAGCAAAATAAATCAAGCAAGACAAAAATAAGACAAGAGTTGCGTAGAGACCAAGGTAACTATGAGTTGAGCATAGCAGGTATGAAAAAAAGAGAAACAGGCACGTATCCTCAGAGCTGTGCTCTTGCTGGAGAGGTTAGATGGGTGGGAAGAGGAGCCATGGCTAGTGTTGTCACGGGCTGGGCTGTGGTGAGGTCACTCATACAGCCGACAGAGAGAGCAATGCACACTGGGATCACTGCCCACCCACCCCGCCCAGCCTCCTCCTCTCTCACAGGGAATGTTATGAAATATTATAGTTTACATTTCGCTCTCCCATTTCATCCCCAACTAAAATTTGTCAAATTGCTGTGACCTCCTGGAGTGCTGAGGCTGTGTGGCCCTAAGGCAGTTTGTGACCACCATGTTTTGTTAGGATCCTTGCCTTCGAGTCTGAGGGTCAGAAGCCATGGCCTCCTGCATGCCAGCATGTCCATTCACACATGCTCCTGGGTGGCCCAGGCTAAGCCAGAGGGCTGAAGCTTAGGCTGGACATTCTGGGTTAGTAACCAGCTGTGCAGAGAGCTGCATGAGATGCACAATTTATAGAGGATGCAGCAGTGGGTCAGCGGGAAGAAATATCAAAGAAAGAGGAGGCGAAGAGTGTGGGAAATGGGATCAAGAGGGAGGCCAGGGTTGGGGATTTAGCTCAGTGGTAGAGCGCTTGCCTAGGAAGCGCAAGGCCCTGGGTTCGATCCCCAGCTCCGAAAAAAAAAAAAAAAAAAAAAAAAAAAAAAAAAAAAAAAGTGGAGGCCTGAGATCCCCTTCCTCCCGGGGTCTCCTGAGCTAACTAACCAACATTTAAACACAAAGTCAGTAGGCTCGGCCATGACGAGTGGGAGATGCTTGGCTCGCCTCAGGCTGTATTAGCAACTTATAATCACGTGCAATAATTCACACTGTCCTGGGCTCTCAGGTATTTTCTCAGAAGGATCTTATTTAGAGGCTGGTGAGATGGCTCAGTGGGTAAATGTACTTGCCGCCAAGCCTGAGTTCCATCCCCAGAGTCATCACCATAGAAGGAAAGAACCAGCTCCTCAAAGTTGCCCTTGACCTACACACACACACACACACACACACACACACACACACACACACACACACACACACACACACACAAAAAGAGTATTTTTTTTAATCATAAAGAAGATCTTATTTGGGACTGACACAAATCATATCACCCTAGTCCCCCAAAGCAAGCACATTCTTCCCCCTCTCCCCTGTAGAATAGCGAGGGCTCACAGGGTACACACCTGCCCTTTCAAGGAACAGCTGTCTCACCACACTCACCAGAGCCACAGGGAAATTCAGATTCTCCCTAGACCAGTGCCACAGCTGCAGGAGCCCGCCCGCCCACATTCCTTTGCCTTCCTGTGGCTGCTAAAGCAGGTGTTCATTCACTCATCGCCCAGAGCAGTGAGCTTAGTGTTTTGTTCAGTTTCTTCCAAGATTAAAAAGTATTTGAATAAGTGACAACCAAAATATTCCTAGGATTCTTTAAAGCACAACCCAACATCAGGAAAGTGGCTTCGCTCTCAAGCGTGAAAGCAGTCTCCTTTTACCCATATTACTGGAATTCATGACCTTAGAAAAGGCACCCGGTAACACTTGAAGTTCCGAAGACCATCACAGAAGATCCAAGCCCAACCTACATATATGCCAAATGTGTCTTCAAGAAGAAGACCTGGTAGCCATTAAAATTTTGGAGTGAGTCCAATTTGCCACAGATACTGTGTGTGAGCATCCTGCATTCCGTACTCCCCACTACCCTACCTGTGTCTTGTACGTGAACCCATGGTTCACCTTCCTTCTGGAACACCCTTCCCTCTTTCCACACCCAACCCCCAGTTTCACGGTACCCCCAAGGCCAGCCAAGGGCTGTCTGGACTTGCCACAGACTATGCCCTGGCCAGCATCTTACCCACACTGCGCTAAGGGCGTCGTCACCTTGCTCTCTGCAGAGAAGTTGGTAAAGTTGTTTGCAGCAAGGGTCTGTTGGCAGGGACATAGCTTCAGGAGACACATGACAGGCATTACCTGCTAAATTCTCATTTCTTCCTATCTATAGTTAAGTTACCACTCTCAGCCATTCCATTTGAAACACTGTGCCTAACAGAAGAAAAGAGACCAAATCAGATGTACACTCGGGGAACTTCTTCATGGAAGCAGAATCCCTGTAAGACAGCAGTTCTCAACCGGGGGGTCAAATACCCTTTGAGGGTCGCATAGCAGATATTTGCACTATGATTCATAACAGTAGCAAGATTACAGATATGGAGTAGAAACAAAATAATGTGGTTGGAGCCACCACAACATGAAGAATTGTATTAAAGGGTCTCAGCATTGGGAGGGCTGGGAACCGCTGTGGTAAGATACAATAAATCCGAAGACAGAATTAATATAAGCACAACCCGGAGAGTTCAGCAGTGACACCCTCTCCTCTGTCTTCCCTATCCAGCTATGTGGTTTGTGATTGCCAAAACTACTGTTGTCTATACCTTTGGAGTGCCTCGAGAAGGCCAAGCACATAGTGGTTGCTTTATTAAGTGTTAGAGACTTTGTCTTACCTGGCACCAAATTGTTTTCCAGGCAGTGCAGGTTAGAAAAGGGTGTTCCAGGAAGAAACTGGGAGAAAGGTGAAGTGGACCCAGCACCAGGTCCCACTGAGCTTTGTCAAAGCACCAAGTAAGGAGGGAGTTGGGAGAATGGCAGAGGAATGAGAAAAGGCTGGTGAGGAAGAACTAGAACTCTGCCCCCAGAATGCTCAAGGGGGTGTGGGTTCCCTCAACTTTTACTAAGAAACTTGTGAGCTTGTATGTACACGCAACTGTCCTTTTCTGAAGAAAAGGGTGTGTCGTTGCCGCCTAAATTCTCAAATGTTAGGAATATCTGTAGTCACTGACAAGGCTAAGGAGGAACAGGTTAGGTGTTTCAGTGCTGAGTGGAGAGTGGAATCCTGAAAACCCGGGGTGGATCTTGCTCCTGTAAGGAAGGACATCTGGAGAGTCTAAACCTCACCTGGCAGTAGAGGGGCGGAGCCAGATTAAATTAGGATGTGGGTCAGAGAATTACTGGCAAATGGTAACCGGGGAGAGAAGACCGCAGGAAAAGAAAATTCAGTTAACTTCAGGTTTCCAGCTGGGGTTGACAGAGGACGAGAGCAAGCCTGTTTGAGGGGGAAATGCAGACTCAGCCTGGACCACTGTGCTTGATATGTCAGTGGGAAGAGGGGCAGGGGGCCAGTCTAAGCTCAAGATAAGACTTTCGTCATCTGTATCTAGATGAAAGTTTGAACCTGGCAAGAAAATGAACCACTTCTGAAAGGACTAGAAAGAAAGCAACTGACCAGGGATGGCCCTGTGAGTCACATGACCCAACAACCAGACCTCAGGCCAACCTAGTGCCACCAAAATGAAGACTTCAGAATGGTTAGGCTAATGGTTAAGGAAATTAAAGATTCCTTAATGGCAAGGGAGGGGAAGGTAATAGGGAAGGTGGCTCCATAGAGCGTGCTGACTTTTCCAAAGCCACGTGCCAACAGAGGTCTAGCTAGAAGCTGGGAAGGAAGGGTGAGAGACGGTGAAGGGACAGGCCCACAGACACAGGTGCAGGGGCATAGAATTCCAGTGACGTGGGGGAGCAGGGATGGCAGTTAGGCAGAAATAACAGCAGAAGACACAGCTCCAGGAGAGAGGACTCTGCTCTCCAGCCTTGGCCATCCAGAGCTTCCCGGCAGCAATAAAATAAATGACTTAAATTTCATCTTTCAAAATAAAACCTGCCCATGCTCCATTGGTTCTGTCTGGGCAGGAAGCAGGGCTCTGAGCAGCCAGCTAGAAAGGCACTGCATTCCTCTCCGGAGCCCTGGAATGTGACTCTTACAGAGCACAGCCCTAGCCAACGGGAAGAGAATGGCGTGTACCTCTTTGCACCCCTCTACCGTGCCACCCTCTGCTGACTCCATGAGTGCCCCACTGAAGCACAGCTAAGCTGACATGCCCGTAGTCCCTGACTGAGCATACCCCTCTCACCAGTCCCAGCTCCAGCTAGCTCCAGTTAGCTCCAGTTGGAACAAGCAGACTGCTATACCAGTCACAGGTGGGTGGCCGGAGCTGCCGTTAGCCGGGAGTCTCTTTCCCTTTGGGGCTATCAATGGTGTTTCAGAGACAACCATCTTAGTAACAGACAAAGAGGTGATCTTGGAGGAAGGGAAGAGGCAGCGGCAGAGCCCCATGTCCTCAGCCTGTCCCCAGGTGCCCTCGGGAGAAACTGGAGATCAGCTCCATATGTTTCAACCAGTCAAGCGCTGAGTGAGGGGTCACCAGCAGAAACAGACAAGAATCTTACCTGTTTTAAATGTTAAGTGTCTGCCACTCTGAAAACACGAGTGGCTTCGATAATTCCAAGCATTGTAGACTACGCAACTTAGCAGAGCCCACAGAGCTGCCCACCACCCAGGAGCGTAGGCTCTCGCCGCTCTGTCTCCGTCCCTCAAAACTCTATTGTGTAATCACCAGGACGGATGCTAGGGTTAAAGGCATTGACAGTAAAGTTCCCCCTTCCCTCTGCCTCAATCGTGAGTGAACGGACATGGGAGAATCTCGATAGTCTTTAGGCTGTAAGGTAAAGCCTGGCTGAGTGTGGCTGAAAACGGCTGGAATTGTGTTGAATAAGTTTATGATCCCACGCTGCCGTGGACATGGCCAGCGAAGACACTAGTCGCTGGGCGAGTTACTCAAAGCTGCTTAGCTAGAATTTGGGGCCCCTTGCTTTCGAAGGCCCTAGGAAGATGTTTTCCTTTTTTTCTAGAGAGCTCATGAAAGCACCGGGCTCCACAAAATCTGCTGATGTAGGGCAGGCAGCCAGGGCAATCCACCCTGGGGCAGCACATGCCAGAGAGGCAAGGCAGACCCAGGCCTGCCCTGTGCTCTTATACCTGGACTCACACACACTCCACCCCATCACAGGAGGAAACCTCGAGAGTAAAGAAGGACCGCTCCGCCTTAACTGGCAGCATTTTCCAGGCCCCGCAGGAAGACATTTCTGGCTGCACCCCAGACCAAGGGCATCAGGCAGAATCCCAGCACCGGGTTTCACATTTCTTTACATTGAACAACCCTGGCCTCCTGCTAATTCTTCCTCCATTTACTAAGGCAACTCCCCAAAACAAAACAAAACAGAACAGAGATGCTGGGGTTTGTATCATCCGAGGCCTCCTGCTCCTATAGTGAACAAGCCCAGGCATGAGTCCAACACCCTCACCCATGCCACGCTGCGTGTAAGAAATCCAAGTCCCTAGATTCTACCCACCAGATAAGAGGTTTCGTTTGTTATGCTTACAAATCTTTACCTTTGAATACAATGCCCTTCACTAATTAATTTATTCACTTTACATCCCGATCGAAGCCTCCCACTCCATCCTTCCTCTCCACCCTTACAAATCCCTCCCGTCCATTACCCCTCCCTTTCTCCTCAGAAAAGACTACCACCTTCCCCGGGACATCCAGTCGCAGCAGGACTAAGCGTATCCTCTGCCACTGAGGCCCAACCAGACAGTCCTGTTAGGGGAAGGGGGTCCAATGGCACTCAACAGAGTCAAAGACGGCCTCCACTCCAATGGTTAGGGGACCCACATGAAGACCAAGCTACATATATGCTACAAATGTATAGGGGGCCTAGGCCCAGCTCCTGAATGCTCTTCGGTTGGTGGTTCAGTCTCTGTGAGCCACCACGGGCCCAGTAGTTGTAGGTCCTGTGGTGTCCTTGACCCCTCTGGCTCCCTCAGTCCTATCCCCCACTCAACCACAAGACTCCCTGAGTTCCACCTGATGTTTGGTCTCTGTATCTGCTTTCATCCATGGCTGGATGAAGCTGCTCAGGAGACAGTTATGCTAGGCTCCTGTCTGCAAGCACAGCAGAGCATCAGTAATAGTGTCAAGGGGAGGATTCATGAGTCTCACTCAGAAGGGAAAACAGAATAGTCATCGGAAGTGGATGGAGGGAGAGTGCTAGATGGGAGATGGGGTCAGGAGGGGAACAGGGATGGGGACCAGATGTGGGGAGAGCTGGGAGTGAGAACAGAAATCGATGGGGGAGCATCTCTGGGACTAACTGGAGACCTGGAACAAGGAAAGCTCCGGGAGTCTGTAGGGGTGACCCTAGCTGAGATTACTCCCAATAGGGAATATGGAGACTGAAAGGGCATCACTACTTCCAGTGAAGCAAGGGTGACATCAATCCACCCATAAAACCTTCATCCCCAAATTTTTGTCCTGTCTACAAGATGTACAGGGATAAAGATGAAGCAGAGATTGAGAAAACAGCCAACCAACGACTGGCCAAGCTTGAGGCCCATTCCACGGGAGAGAGTCCTTCTTGTCTTAAAGGGAAAGGATGCCCTCACTTTGTGAGCTTCGAGAAGCCAGTCGAATCTGACAGTCAAAGAATGCTAGCCCTACTTGACTGTGCTCCTGAGAAAGAAGCACAGATGAACACCTCTCACCTTTGGATTGATTGCCACCTGTCGGCGTGGCTGTTCTGTGAGCTTAGGGTGGGGCAGGCTTGAAATTGCTCGTTGAAAAAACTCAGTCCTCCACAGCTGGAAGGTATACCCCAATGGGCTGCTGCCTTGACGACCTGCTTCACTTTGGCACTAGTGTCTTGAGCATACTATGCCAAAAAACATAGACTTTTGTGTCTTCCTTCAATGTCAGCACTCCTTGAATAACAATAATTCACATAGTTTAACTGTTTCAATGACAGCAGTTTGTCTTCTAACCCACCGACCCTGGTACCCCAGCTGAGACAAATGCAGGTTCTTTTGTGTCAATCTTCATGACTAATATTAACTCTCATATCACACAGCACACAACCACATACCTACACGCATGAATATGGTTTACAGAATAAACAGGAATGAAGTTAGAGAGCCTGCAACAGAGTCAGGAGGTCTCAGAAGTATCCCAAGAGTGTGCTTAAGAATTGGACCAGTGCCCAGAGGGCGCTGCTGGAGTCCCAGCCTCTGAGCAACAATGTTGCAGCTTGGAATGAAAGGCTGAGCCAGCCTTCACAGCTGGAAATAGTGGCTGTAGGTCCAGAAACAAACGGGTGAACAGGTGGATGGGCAGGCAGTCACACAGAGTGGATCATGTCGATGGCTGGGAACCCAGACAAGTGAAGGTCTACAGGGAGCTCTTTGCTTGTTGGTCTGTTATACATACACAACAGGTATTAGATTGGCGTGGAGCCATACCAGCTAAGGATTACGTATCCGTCATTTTATGGGGTCCAGATGAAGGAGTTACACCCTTCCCTTGGTCTGATGGGTCCAATAACTTCTTGGGCCTGGTTTCTGTAATATGATTTTTAATATAACCAAGTGCCCCTGCAGCTGCAATTCACTTCCAATTTCTTGTAGGGTGGCTCTGTCTCTGCCCAGGAAGACGTCGTGCAGCAGTCAGTGATAGCTGGGTGTGCCTGACAGATGGCACTGTTTCTGGTCCATACAGGAGGTGCATTTATCCTTCTCCCTCAAAATGCAGTCAAAAGATACTTGTAACATTGAGTCTTCTAAAGCAATGCACAGCCTTAAAAAAAAAAAAAGTTATTTGTAATACGTAATAACTTCCAGTAGCCTGACTTAACACAACCAGCTAAGACAGGACCTGGCAGACACAGTTACCTGAGGGTAGTTACTGGCCCAGATGGCCCCACTAGGCCCTCAGTGTGTCCACAGAGGCCTGGTGGGCAGGCAGGACCAAGACCCAGCACAACTGGTCCACAATCAGGTTGTGTTCAATGGCAGCCCCTGAGCCCTCTGGATGCTCACCCAGGAAGAAGCTGCCACTGCCTTCTCCTCTTCCTCCTCCTCCTCCTCTTCCTTCTTCTTGAAGATCAGATGCCATGTAAAACAGAATGGGCCAAGGGTGAATCAAGACCACTGAGTGCTGTTACAGGCCGGATACAAAGGACCCAAAGCAGTCTGCCCCAGAGCAAGGCAGGGAACACAAGACAGGGCACCTTCTATAGTGCCAGGCCACAGTCTGGTATATAATCTGAAACATTTCAGATAACTCTTGGATATAGACAGAGCTGGCCCCTTGGCATGTGGGGAGGAGTAGGGATAGGAGGATCTTCCTCTAGGAACTTGATGAAGATGGAGAAGGAATGGCTGGTTTAGAGCAACTGAGTTTCTTCTGTGCCTGAAGCACTGAGCCCCAGACCTGTGGAGAATCTAGAAAGCACAAGGCACTGGTGGGCCACGGTCAGTAAGACGAACACCAAGCGCTTTTATTAAAAGGCAAGCGTTTGAGAGTGTCCTTGTCCAGTGTCACCCATAAAGAGCCTGACAGATTGGGAGCCATAGCCTGCCCTTTGGCATCTGATCCCTAAGGTTCTCCCTATGCACTGTGACTCTGCAGTGTATACAATGTCAATTTCCCAGAAAACGAGCTTGACCATAGGTCACAGAACCAGAGTTCTCCTGTGTGGACAGAAGCCGCAGTCCTTCATTTGCCCTGAGTGGCCTCTCAGAGCCAATCCAGTTGCCTTCCACCTAACTCCAAACACAGCGAGTTTTCCCTATGTAGATCCCCACTCACACCTTCACAAATCAAACTTTGTGCTTGCCTCTGAGCAGGAGTCTGTCTTCCCTTGCCCCTGCAGGTTAGGGTTTCTGTGGATGCAATCAAACACCATGTTGTTAAGGCAAGTAGGGGAGGAAAGGATTTATTCAGCTTACACTTCCACAGCAGCGTTCATCACTGAAGGAAGCCAGGACAGTAACTAAGACAGGGCAGGAACCTGGAGGCAGGAGCTGACACAGAAGCCATGGAGGGGTGCTGCTTACTGGCTTGCTCTCCATGGCTTGCTTACTCTGCTTTCTTATAGAACCCAGGATCACCAGCCCAGGGGTGGCGCCACCCACCATGAGCTAGGCCCTCCCTCATTGATCACTAATTGAGAAAATGCCCTACAGCTGGATCTCACAGAGGCACTTCCTCAAGGGAGGCTCCTTTCTCTCAGATGACTCTTGTGTCAAGTTGACACACAAAACCAGCCAGTACACTGCCTGCCCCAGAGTCACCTCCCGTGTGAAGTGCTGGTTTCACAACACTGTTCTCCAGCCCGGGTTAGCTTGCTAAGGGCTAGAGCCTTCTGGTTATATGCAGGAGCCAGGTTGCCCACATTTGAATTCTGGCTTCTCTAGCACTCATGAGGCTGAGGTGCAAAGAGTAGAGGCGTAGGCTAGCCTGAGCTACAGAGAAACTCCGAGTAAATGTTTAAAAAAAAAAAAAAAGCAAACAAAAACCATGGCCTTTTCTGTAAGCTTTCCAAGTTTCTCTGGATCTTCTTACCTCGGTATATTTAACGATAAGGTGAGGGAAATAAGAAAATAGAATTTAGATTTCATCAAATTATCAGTAGGAATTAAATGTGCTAGCATATTCCACAGAAAGAATAAAGATAATCCCTATACGTAAATGTCCGGTAAATATTAGCTATATTAGTAATTATTCCTGTCACTGTCATCATCTGTCCATCAGCATGTAAGTAAGAGAACGTTACTGCTTTTGGAGAAATGCGTTTTGTTCCCTGCTGGGTTTGCAGCCATGGAGTAACCCATACCTCTTGCTCTGTTTAGATCCCCTCCTCAGACTGAGCACTTTGGGCCGGGCTGGTTGGTCCTCTGTCCCTGAGCTGCCCACTAAACACAGAGTTCAGACACAGTAGACGCCTGCAGTGCATGCCAGTTCCTGATGGGTGTGTTAGTTCCAGCTCTAGAAAACCAAGTTCAGAGTTTCATATTCGATAGCAACATTTATGTGACCTTGATGACTTCAGGAAGCACATGGGACCCAGGCAGCAGCTTTCTCTAAGGGACAAGATGATATTTAAATACCCCGATCTGTGCCTTGGCATGTGGGGAGGGGCTCCTCACTAACCCCCCTCTTCCTCCTCCACTACAACTAGGGGGACTTTTGACTCCTAAGGGGTGCAGCAGAGCCAGCCATCACATTTCATCCCTGATATCTTCCTTAGAAGTTGTCTGCCCGCCCCCCACACACACCTCTGCCCCCTCCTTCACCCTCACTGCCCACAGAAAGTGCCCCATCTTCCACAGGAATGTAGAGTCGTGCTGCAGTGTCTCAGCCTCTGCTTCGGTTTATCTGAGGCAGAAACGAGGGAGGAGGGTGCCGTGTGTGGTGTGAATAGCTGTAGTCTGCAGCCCTTACGGAAGGCTGCAGCTTTATAAGCCTCTTGGTAACCAAGCCACTTATTATTCCAAGTGCAGACAGGTTTACGATCTGAAATGTTCACCGTGCTGGTTGCTATGGGGAAACAGAGGAAAATTCCAGCTCAGGTCTGAAGTGATCGCTTGTATGGGATGGCCTGGTCCTCTCCTCACTCCTGTTCCGTGCTCCTTCTGTCATTGGCTGATACAGAGGTAGCAGCTTTCTTCCCTCTCTTGGTCACCTAGAATACAGAGACAGACAGGTCACAAGACTGGCCCTTAACTAACACATGATTTCTTGCCAACGCCACTCACTGCATGCTCAGCTCCAGACTTCTATATGAGTGCCTTGGCCCAATGAGGCCTCCTGCTATGGCCTTGGGTGTGGAGGACCCTCACTGTCCCACACTCTGACTGCCCAGCCCTGCACCTGAGCCTGAGGCCTGGCTCCCTTGGGAGACAATCCCACATTCCCAAACCTTGGCTTTTTAGCTGGAGCCAAGGGTGTTTTAGTTCCCTGGCTTTTTGGTCAAAGACATTCCAGAGAGTTCCAGGGAACTTTTAAACCTCTTCCAGAGCCCTATTGAGCTCTCAGAGTAGGAGTGACTCACATCCTGGCTCTGCCACTAACTTGTGGGGTCGCCCTGGACAGGCCACCCAGCCTCCCTCTTGTGTAGATGTGGGAGAGGGACAGCTTCAAGAGCCTGATAGAGAGGCCTGTGAATGGACTTCCCTAAGGATCATGGTGGCACACAGCTGGGTTGCAAGCCTCCTTCCTCCTGAGCCCATCTGTGGATCCCACAGATCACTCACTGAACAAGCTTCCCTGTGCTCATTATGAAAATTTTTAAAGGAAAAGAGAAAATACAGATTTTATTTTAAAAAGGCAAATTGACCTGCCAGTGAGGGTGGTTTAACATCACAATACATGTAAAGGATCTGTCAGTAAAAATGCCCAGTGTGGGGCAAACGCCTATAATCCTGGCGCTCCAGCACTTGGGGGAGGCGGGGATGTAAAGATCAGGAGTTCAAGATCAGCCTCAGTCAAATACTGAGTTCAAAGCCAGCCTGAGGTACATGAAATCCCGCCTCAAAACACACAAAAAGCTCTTGTTGAGGTTGTTAGTAAACATCAAAGGCACTCTCTACCTCTTACTCTTGACTTGGGTGTACAGAAATCTCTTTATCCCAGGAATCATTTCTCTTGTTTAAATGTTGTTTGACAGCACATTCCAGCATAGTAGCTGATAGCTTGGTAATGCTACATTAAGAATTTGTGCCGTTGTCTTTTTTTAAATTGTATTATTAGCGAAGAAAATATCCCAGATTGTTTTCTTAGGTCAAAGGTAGGGCTACCAGTTCCACTCAGGTGGCTTTTGATGTGCACAGCAGTGTCTTGTGCACCAGGACACTGTGACACCTGTGTGGCTGCTGGGGAAGGACTTAGACTCCTGGTCCCAGGTGTTTCCATAAGCAGCAGCCTTGGAATAGACAGCTGGTGACACGTGGGACCTATGTTTGCTATAACCTAACAGGCACCTCAGGCCATGCACCCTGCCCATCTCCAGGATAACCTTGGCACGTGTGGAAGTGGTTAGTACTGACCCACTGCCTGCCCACCTGACACGGCCCCAGGAGTGGCTTGCCTGCCTCCCAGCCATCCCACCCTCACCTACAGATTGGCAGAAGTAGCCCTGTCCCCATTCCTATGTGACCTAATGACTCTAGACTTCCTACCCACAGCCTAGAAGTCTGTTGCAAACACTTCTTTGTATGGGGGTAAGATTCATTTTAATTACCAGAAGGTGGTCAGAACCCAGTCTTTGGGGGCTAGAATTTGTCCCAAGATGGAGACAACGCTTGGGGACAAAGGAGCATTCTTCAGTCACTTCTGTGAAATGGATCATTTAGAATGACCCCAAAATCACCTAAAGAGAGTGTGTTGTACAGCCTTGACCCTGAGTGATAGGTGGGCAATGTGCTGTGCTCTTATGTAGGCCTCAAGTCTCCCATCATTGGGTGGAGGGTGAAAGGGAAGACCCCAAGTGTTCCACCTCACTGACCACCCTCTCCTCACCCTGTAGTCAGACGGCTCCATCCTGGCGATTGCTCTGCTGATCCTCTTCCTGCTGCTGGCCCTGGCGCTGCTCTGGTGGTTCTGGCCCCTCTGCTGCACAGTGGTAAGTGAGCCAGCCTCAGGCCACAAGAGGCAAAGAGACATGAAACCCCAGGTACATCAGTTGGGGTGGGGGTAAGGGCCAGGAACTGTAGCAGTAGGAGATAAATCTTGCATTTTTTGTACAAATCAGCATAATCCAGGCTTGGTCATCTTGGTTCTATGAGCTGTCAGAGCTGCCAACATGGGCTGGGGCAAGGCTACCAATGGCAAAGCCTTTGGTATAGCCATGTAAATACAGAAGGCAAAGATTAAAGTATTTGTATTTGGTGTTTGGAAAAGACATAGACAGGGCTGGTGTTGTCATTATCCAAAAGCACTGGGTTACAGTTGGGATCCATTGATACATTGTGAGATGCTGGGTTGGTTAGAGTTGGGATCCATTGATACATTGTGAGATGCTGGGTTGGTTAGAGTTGGGATCCATTGATACATTGTGAGATGCTGGGTTGGTTAGAGTTGGGATCCATTGATACATTGTGAGATGCTGGGTTGGTTAGAGTTGGGATCCATTGATACATTGTGAGATGCTGGGTTGGTTAGAGTTGGGATCCATTGATACATTGTGAGATGCTGGGTTGGTTAGAGTTGGGATCCATTGATACATTGTGAGATGCTGGGTTGGTTAGAGTTGGGATCCATTGATACATTGTGTGATGCTGGGTTGGTTAGAGTTGGGATCCATTGATACATTGTGAGATGCTGGGTTGGTTAGAGTTGGGATCCATTGATACATTGTGAGATGCTGGGTTGGTTAGAGTTGGGATCCATTGATACATTGTGAGATGCTGGGTTGGTTAGAGTTGGGATCCATTGATACATTGTGTGATGCTGGGTTAGTTAGAGTTGGGATCCATTGATACATTGTGAGATGCTGGGTTGGTTAGAGTTGGGAACCATTGATACATTGTGTGATGCTGGGTTGGTTAGAGTTGGGATCCACTGATACATTGTGAGATGCTGGGTTGGTTAGAGTTGGGATCCATTGATACATTGTGTGATGCTGGGTTTATATCTGTGGGAAATATTTCCCCAAAACAAACTTTTCAGGACAGGAAGAATTGTCAGCCAAGGCAGGATTGTTTTGCAATTTTCAAGTTAATTTTCAATGATATTTTTCTGGTTTAAGTCCCTGTTGCCTGGGAAGGCAGCTAGCATGTCTTCATGTGGTCTCATTTGGTAAGTCAGGGGCTTCCTGTGTAAGGGAAGATCCTGGAGACAGAAAATATCTCCTGTTTCTGATGTTATTGACTGCCCCACCCCTTTATTACTTAATGTTGGCCTGTACCCCAGAGTTTCAAGTGTCCTCCAAACTCTGTGTTGACCACTCACTTCAGGGATCCTGAGTGGGGCTGGATGAAGTCATGTGTTTCCGGATGGGAGTGTAGTGTGCAGGAAAGAGAGTCTCTCCACAGAGACCCATTCAGAGGTTTCTGGACAGTTCCTCCACCCTGAGAGACTACACCCCACAGCCCTCAAACTAACAGAAGGTGTCTTTGTGAACTCTGGTCCCCAAACCTCCCTCTATCGCTCTCCCAACCCCTCCTCCAAGTGTGGGAAATGTCACTTGACCCAGTAACTGAACTGCAAGCCCACATTAAGGAAACAGCTAGAGTCATGGACTTATAAAGTGTGGGCACATGAGGCCACTCTCTCCCTGCTGTATGTTCACAGTGTCCAACAGCCTGCAAGGTCTCCACCCCAGGCAGACAAGGCAACCTTAACCTTTTAATAGCTACATATCCAGAATAGGGATATAAAAAGCAGGGCCAGACACCAGACCCTTTCTGAAAACACAATGTACCCATCCACACCTGACCTCCTTCCCCGCTGAGTCTCTGCTGGCCAGTGTCTGGTGAATTTACTGCCCCATCCCTGCTTCCTGGTCACAACACTTCCTGAGTAAGTGCTGCGTTCCCCTGATTCCTGTGGACTGTCCTCCAGTGTCTCTGCTCACCAGCCCTGTGCCCTGTGCCTCCGATTCTCCAGGCCATCTCCAACCCTCCTCTCCACAGCAGAAAATGTTGCTAAATTCAGTGACTCTCACTACTTCATATGGCCATGAGACCATGCAGAGGACCAGGCCAGGCTCTGTTACAGGAAACCACTAGGCCTCACATTTGTAGGCTTCTCCCTCAGAATGTCCAAACTAAACTCATCATATCATCCCCGCTCCTGCTTGTCCTCAGTGGCTGTGCCATTGACCTCCGGCGGCCCAAACTGAAGCCTACAGTGGCCTCCATGTCCCCCATAGGCTTGTGTGTCTGAAATTTGGTCTCCAGCCGGTGGTGACACAGGGTTTGAAAAATCATGGGATCTTTAAGGTGTGGAGCCTCGCTGGAGGAAGTGGGTCACTGGGATGGGCTTTGAAGTTTCTTAACCTGGCCAGTCACCCTGACTACTCTCTGCTTCCTGCCAGCCGACTGCTAACACCATGTGACCAGCAACCCCAAAAGCTTGGCAGGCATTTGGTCACAGTAACAAGAGAAGTAGCTAATACAGCTTACCTCCAAAAGCATCCAGGTCACCATGGTAACCATCATTCCCCCCCAACCCCCACCCCCAGTTCTCATGATTCTTCAGTCTCTACCCCCAGCTGACACACATAAGCCTCTGGGTATGGAGTTCCTTAGCACAGCTCCCTTACGGAGCTAATAACGCAGCCATTATGAGCATCCTTTTATCTGTCTTCGCCTGTTACATTGCAACCATTGGAAGTTAAGCACGAGGTCCCCCAGAGCTTAGCACGGCACTCAGCAAGAGTGACTCCAAGTTCCTGGAGCATCCAAGTGGATAGAGGGCCATCTCCACATGCACCCTGTCCTGAGACTATCTGGATGTATTATCTACCTACTGGGTTTGTATGTGTACATGTGCACATGTGCTTGTGTGTAGGTACATGGGCATGTGTGTACATGTGCATGTGGGGGGCCAAAGTTAACCTCTGTAACTTCATCTCTCTTCCTTGAGACAGGATCTCTCATCAGCCCAGAACTCAGCAATTAGACTGTGCTGGCTGGCCACTGAGCTCCTTGGGCCCCTCCCTGCCTCCCCAGCACTGGGAGCATAAGTACATGTCTCACTACTCTGTTCTTAACATGGGTTCCATCCCCAAGACCCTCATGGTAAAAGGAAAGTATTAATCACACACACACACACACACACACACACACACACACACACACACACACACACACACACTTTTTAAAAAAAGAGGAAGAAATTCTGAAATGCGTTGCCCAATGGTACAAGTATATAACATCACTGAACTGTTCTCATAAAAATAGTAGGACAGAACCTTATGCCTGTGTTAGCCACAGTTAAAGAGACCCACAGTCTCGCTTCTGCAGTCCCGATGATCACGCCAGCATGGCCTTAAGCGAATCATGACATTTGAGCCCAGGTAAATGGAAAGTCTGTGCTTGGTTTGTTAGGACAGGGTTGGGCTTGCTCGTTCATTATGTGCTCTGTGCAAAATCTGTTCTCTCTGGTTTTCAGTGACCTTGTGAGCAGTTTTCAAGCCATTTTATAAAAGGTCATTCATGGTAAAAGATCAAAAGAAAATTCATTTTCTTGAATCTCAGGGACAGCTTAACAAAGATGGTTGGACATCTCTAGTGACCAATCAGAACTTGACAGTCCTTAAAGTGAAATAAAAACAAGGTCTTCAGATACTGCTCTTCACACGTTTCACAACACTGAGTTGTAGGGTCAGACACCCACACCAGGGAATTTGCTAGTGACTGCTGTGACTAAAACCTGGTGCAAACAGACAGCAACTCATCCAGCATCTCAGGCTTGGACAGGTGTTACCCAGCTTACACCTCCTTCTCACTCTGCCACTTAGGAAACGTTTCCACGATGCAGGGTCCTCCCCTCTGCATCCCTGCTCTCCCCTCTGCATCCCTGCCTCCCCTCTGCATCCCTGCCCACCTCCCCCCCTCTGCATATCCGCCCTCCACTCTGCATCTCCATCTTCTCTTGCTAACTTCCCTCCACCTGAGCCTGCTTCGTTGCTTACCTTGAAATCCACCCACACACCCTGCTCCTGTGCCTGCAGGTATAGTGGAAAGAGGTTGGTCATGACTGGAGCTGACATACTACCAAAGCATCATTATCCCCTGTCAGCTGAATGGGAAAATCCTTTAGCTTCAGATCCCCGCGTGAAGAGCCAGGAACTGGAAACTGTGCTGTCTCCTCCCATTGTCCTTCTTACATCCTTTGTCCTCTTGAGTCCCTCTGGAGATTCCCTGTTTTGTGGCTATCAGACATGGCTGCATTATTGAAACTACCCGAGGATTAGGTGATCAGGGACAGCTCTTCCAAACTGTACCTACTGGACAATGGAAACAGTACACCTAAAAAAAGGAAGAGCGTAGGCATTAGCTTCAAAGCGTCCTTAAACTAGGCTGAAGAACAGTGGTAGTGGTGAATTCCCAAACACGCCGATTCCAGAACTCTTCTTCTGTGCTTTTTGGTAACCCTCCAAACCTTTAGCACACTCACACCAATGGCACTGGTGTTCCACCAGAAATATCAAAGAAATACAATCCTAAAGAAGCCTGAGGCAACTCAGAGTGCAGGACCTGGGACTGTGCCCTCCCTCCTTGGAGGCTGCCTCACTGTCTCCCAGCTAAATATCAAGTCATCAACACGGTGACCTCTGTAGCCTTGCTCAGACTCCACTGACCCTGCTGGCAGCGGAAACCGCTGGACCACAGCCCAGGCAGAGATGTTCCTCCTCCCAGCCTACCTGGAGCTTCCGAGTTCATGGGTTTATTTTCCTGTGCCACTTCCCAGACTTCCACAGTAACCCTGACATCCTGCTGTGGCCACTGTGCCCAGATGCTCTACTAAATCACTATGCCTGTCACTTATCCACCCATGAGAGCATCCTGCTGTGCCTGCCACTTTAGATATCGATGAATGTGGCCTCTTAAACACTCCCAGCCTCAGGCAGGTAAGGGGCACAAGACTTTTTCAAGTTGGGGTACCAAATGGAGATGGACACACAGTAGGTTTCATTTCATTAAAATGATCTTATCTCTTTGAAAATGTATTATATATCCTTCCTCATCACTGGCCTTTGCTCAGCTTGGGCAGTGTGAAAGTTCTAGATTGAGGCCGTGAAGGGCCAGGGGTAATCGCAGTCAGACCTGGGGTTTGTATTAAATTCAGCCAGTCTGCCTGTGAGGAGGATTGTGATCTGTCTGCTCGTCAGCATCTCCTGCTTCCAATAGGTCTTCATGTGGAGCTCCCCATCTTCCTATGGTTTCCTGGCTTTTCTAGGAATACTTATCTTGGGGACAAGAACAGAAGGCTAGAATGTAAAAGGCAAGCACCCCTCCCCTCTGCAGTGCTAAAGTCCTTGGGGTGTGTTCCTAACATTCTAACAGTACAGCGTTAACTCTGCACAGTGTCTGATCTGAGGCTGTTTATCACACACAGTCACAGAGGCCAGGGAGGCAGTGCATTTAATCCCAACACCCAGGAAGCAGAAGGGGCTGGGTCTCTATGAGTTCTAGGCCAGCCTGATCTACAGAGTAAGTTCTAAGCAAGCCAGGGCTATTTAGCAAGACCTTGTCTCAAATAAATAAGTAAATAAGGTGGGAGCAATTTAAGAGGACATCCAAATCAACCAGTTCTGCATATACCCACACAGGTGCATGTGCCCACACACTCATTCATACACCACATGAAATCTATAACTACATACATATTCATATAAATATACATATATATGTACATGTTTACATACATACATATAGGCGTACATACATGCATATAAAGTAACCCTTAGAGAAGACTACAGATAATGCTTTTTTAAATCAGTTATTTTTACTACATAGGAAACCAAAACCAACAAAACTCCTGGATAAACTTAAGGCTAAGAAGGAAATAGGGGGCATTTCCAGGAACAAGGGAAAGGGACCTCATGTTCTGGCCACAAGGAGGCAACCTGAGGAGACCTGGTGACCTCAGTGACCCAGAGCTTTGACTCCATAGCCCTCTGAGGACACAGAAGAACTTGGAAATTGGGAGGAGTTTTCCACCTGAGTCAGGTCCTTGAACACAGATGGATATGGCATGCCTGTCCCTAGGAATTTATGACTGTAACCTCTCAGAGTTTGGATTTATACTACCTGGGGTCCTGCATATCACCAGTAGAGAAGTAATCCCAGATCAGGAGGGGGTTGGGAAGAAATCTGAGTCCTCTGGTAGATTGGTGGCTCAGTGGGCAGAGTGCTGACTGTTTGAAGGGCTCGGAGGGGAAAGGGAGTAAAGAAATGACTCGACAGTTAAGAGCATGTGCTACCCTCACAGAGTTTGGTCCTCAGGACTCACAACAGGAGCCTCACAACCACCAGTAACCCTGGTTCAAAGGGATCTGACACCCTCTTCTGGCCTCTGTGGGTACTACACACACACATAATGTACATACAGACAAGCAGGTACACATATGTACACACAATTCTCAAAAATTAAACACAAAATCTTATGGAAACAACCCATCGAACAACGCTAAACTCAACAAAATTTTCATTGTTTTCAATATCTTGTACTCTAACTTTTCATTGCATATGCATGTGTGTTGGCGGGGCAGTGTGTATGTAAGTTAGATAACAACTTGGAGAAGTGAGTTCTCTCTTTCTCACTGTGGGTCATAGAGATCAAACTCAGGCCATCAGGTTTGTCAGCAAGCACCTTTATCCACTGAGCCATCTTGCTGGCCCTGGACACCACAAATTATTAATAAAAACATTCCAGAAAATGCATGGTCTTGCCCTGGTATATAAAGAATGAGCACACATGTTGTGGCTGGGAGCATGAATATGGCAGGCACTGTAGTGCTCCTTAGAGTAAAGACCAGACAGAAAGAAAGGCGTCATGGCTTGGGCTCACTGTTCCTGGTATTCACTCAGCACTGTCTGAGAGAGAAAAATCTGCTGTTGTCTTGCCCAGTTACTCTCTCCATTAAAAGTAAACCATCTATGGAGTTCTGATGAGGCCCAGCGTCCTGCAAGCACCATCTTGCTCTCAGCTCTGTACCTGTCCACACACAACTGTGGTTCTTGTAGAGCAAAAGAGGGCTCCAGACCTCCACTGTCTTCTCTCTAGAGACCCACTGTCTGTCTGGAGCCCCACTGTCTGGACCCCCACTGTCTTCTCTCTATAACCCCACTGTCTGGAGCCCCACTGTCTTCTCTCTATAACCCCACTGTCTGGAGCCCCCCTGTCTTCTCTCTGGAGCCCCAAGGTCCTCTCTCTGGTTTTAGCAAGGTCTCCTATGAAGAGAGGCTTCTTTGCACCCGTGACTCTCCCAGCACCCCATCGCTGTCCAAGCTCCCTTCTCACATGCTGAAGGCTTTCTTCCTCCATTCAGTCCCTGGTTCATAGAACCAGGACAGGCTCCTATCTCTTAGGCATTGGATATGCGTCTCCAATAAAGAGAAGAGCGCACACTCAGGTCTTGCTTGATTGCACACGTGTAAATGGAATCGAGAAAGCACTTGAGGTGTGCGTGCATGTGTAGAATTTGCATTTCCTGTTCAGCTAACTACCAGCCAGTCAACCTTGCCCCTCCATGACACTAGGTCTATGATGGTGAACATTCTATGAATTCTGTCACCACCACCACACACAAAACTAAAGAAAGTGCTCATTTAATTTCTCATTGGCCTTTGAAAATCATCTCTTTCAAACTAGTACAATTTCTCAGTTTTGTGATTTTTTTTTAAAAAAGAACTGTCACGACTCCCTCACATGAACGAACACACACAGGATGGACCTGTGGTGTAACAACATAGATCGTGTGTGCAATGCTCAAGTTGTCCAGGAAACTGGTTTGGGACACGGAGCTGAGAAGCAAAATGTTAAGCCACAGAGCACTGAACAGACTTAGAAGCTGGAGTTTGGAAGTAGAATGGGCCTGAGTGCTGGACAGGAAAGCAGCAGTTACCCCTCAGTCCAGATGCTGTGAGATTCCCCACCTTTGCCTTAGTAACCCGGGCTGCTCTGGGAGACTTCGTGTATCTTAGTGCAGGAGGACTGAGAGGCCAGAAGTGAGGCTTGCACCATCAAGCATTAAGTGTTTACTTGAGAGCGGGACTTTGAGAACCGTAGGACATGCTTCCTGCACCTTCTCCTTTAGAGAAGCACGTGCTCTGAGCTACGGGTCAGAGACAAAAGCTGGCCCCATGAGCATCTTCCAGAAGCTCAGAGTCCACTGCAGCAAAGGGAGTTGTGAATGCAACTTAGAGTTCACCGCCAATAGTGTGGACCACAAAGGATAAGATCTGTGCTTGAGGTCCAGGAAGCCACATAGCTGGACTTGTCCCAGGCTGAGACGGTTCAATATGCAGAGGAACCCAAGAGAAGAGGTAAAGGCTTGCCTCCAAAGAGAGCCAAGGGTATGGTGTCCTCACCTCATGACAGTACTTGAGAGACCAGATAACAGGGCAAGGACACCGTCACCATTGACATCGAGCGTCCCAAGGCTGCTGGGTTTCAGTTTATTTGTTGGTTAGTTCCTGCCTTCGTTAACTTTAATTGACAACTTGACATAGCCTGTAGTCATCTGAGAGGAAAGCCTGGACCGAGGGATTGCCCAGATCAGATTGGCCTGACTGTGCGGGATGGTCTTGATTGATAATTAATGTGGAGGGGCAGCCCACTGTGGACGGCACCCTGGGCTGTGTAAGATTACTAACTAGACGTGGAAGCACAGCCAGCAAAGTCCCCTCACAATTTCTGCTCCAAATTCCTGCCTGAGCTCCTGCCCTGACTTCCCTCTGTGGTGGACTAGGACTTGATAGTATAAGCCAGATCAATCCTTCCCTCTAAGTTGCTTTTGATTAAAGTGTTTCACTATAGCAACAGAAAGGAGACAATAACAGCTGTTTTTAAGACTGGGTGTCAGTGTGTAACGCATGCTGGCCTCGAACCTGAGATCCTCTTCCCTTGTTTCACACGCACTGGAGTTACAAACCTGTGTCACACAGGAATTAGGGCCGGTGCTTCTGTTCAGCTGTAAAAGTCCACAGCACAGCACTGTGGGAGTGTCTGACCAAAACAAAGCACACTCTGCCCAGAGCAGGTTGATACAGACCGACTGCTTAGAAATAAGGTGATTCAGGGTTCTAAGAACATGGTCCACACACCCTGGAAGTCAGCATTATTTAGGAACCTTCTAGAAATGCCTGGTCCAAGTCTGCCAGAAGTCAGCATTATTTAGGAACCTTCTAGAAATGCCTGGTCCAAGTCTGCCGGGGAGACAGTACACCCACAGTTCTGTACAGCAAGAAATCCTCTACATGATTCTAATATTGGAAAATTCGGCAACTGCTGAGCTTAATACATAGTTTTGTTAACAGATTCGTTAGTCTCAGCTGTGGACCCGGGCCAGCATAGACCACAGAGAGGCCCACGTGCTGGCACAGCATCCCTTGGCAGAGAGACCAGGTGTAGGGTGCAGAGGAGGCTTTGGGAGTCCGAGGGGTGCAGCTCAGACGCAAACCACGCAAGGCATAAATACAGACTATAGAGAAAGAGGTCAGAAAAATCCTTTCTGCTCAGTACTGTGGTCTATTCCATGAGACAAGTATCTGTCTCCCGGGAGCTTGTGCCGTTTGGCCACACCCAGCTCCTATCATGGAGAGAAGAAACAGGCTGGGAGAGGGATATAAAGTCACGAGCCTGGGAAGGTAGCTCAGTGGTTACAGGGGACAGGGATTCAGTTCCCAGAACCCACATAAAAGCTCACAACATTTTCTAAGCCCAGCTCCAAAGGACCAGACATCCTCCTCTGACCCCCAAGAACACCAGGCACTTCTGTGGTTACCTACATGTAGGCAAAACATTCATACACACGAGAAATAAAAATAAAAACACACATGAAGTCGTAGTGGAGAGTCTCTCAGTGGATGACAGCCAGGCTGTGACCTCCTGCCTTCATGTGCACCAGAGGCCTGACTTCCACCTCAAATGTGTGCCCAGTGAGAAGGAACATCAGGTAGCTCCAGCGGCCACGTGGCCAGAGCACAGTCAGTTCCAAAGCCCAGCTGCTGAGGCAGCAAGGCCAAGCTGAGCTTTGAGAAATAAAACTTCTTAGGAGCACTTCCAAGGGAGAAAGAACAGCACGCGAGACAACGCCGCCGGTGCATGAGCTCACTTTACAGTTGTGAAGCGGGCTTTCCACGCCTAGCAGTTGAACTTGACTATAAGCCGCAATGGCCACACTGCGGTTGTCAGAGCGTCCCAAGGCTACCCCGCCACATGTCTGATCTGCCTTCATTGTACCTCCACCAACCGCCTTGGGTGTGGCCTAAGTGTAAGCCAGCCGTAGAGCGTTTACCTACATGTGCTGTGCCCGGAGGTTAGTCCCCAGCACTACAAAGTTTGTTTCCTCTGATTCTTCTCCCTGCTTCTCTCTCATCTCTAACCTCCCCTGTGCCCTCCACCCTCAGTGGCCTCCTTTCTGCTTTTACATCACATGAGCCCCCACTTGCCCCACTTCCACCCCTCTACCTTCTCTTACAGACCCCTCTTTAGATTTAAAGCCAATACCCACAGTCACCCTCACTGATATGTTAGTACACAAACCCATGAAGAGCTGCAAGCCACCTGTGAGACAGGGAGTATGCTGCTGACCTTTCTGAGTCTGGATCCCATCTTATATTACAATACTTCCAAGATCCATTTATTCTCCAAATTTCATTACTTCCTTTTTCTCTCAAGTGGAATACAGTTCTGTTGTGTAGCGGGGCTGTGGGGAATACAGGAGGATGTGCATTTCCCTTTGCTCAGAGCCTTGTACGGGGCAGCCCATGTGCTGCTCTTGGCATAGGAATGATTCCATCTGGCTATCCTGTGCCAGGCCAGGCTGGGCTCACCAGCTCAAAGCAACCGGGACAGCTCTTCATTGTCTCTGCCCGCCACTCATCAGGAAGGCCGGGTTAGAGCCCAGTTTCTGTTTAGATGAACATTGTAGTTTGCTTTTCAGAAATTGAGGCACCCAGTTTACATTGCATTCCCGTGGAGTCTGGATTACAGAGTGTACTCCTTGTCTGGATTACAGAGTGTACTCCTTGTCTGGATTACAGAGTGTACTCCTTGTCTGGATTACAGAGTGTACTCCTTGTCTGGATTACAGAGTGTACTCCTTGTCTGGATTACAGAGTGTACTCCTTGTCTGGATTACAGAGTGTACTCCTTGTCTGGATTACAGAGTATACTCCTTGTCTGGATTACAGAGTGTACTCCTTGTCTGGATTACAGAGTATACTTCTTGTCTGGATTATAGAGTGTACTCCTTGTCTGGATTACAGAGTGTACTCCTTGTAACCAGCATTAGTACATCATGTATGATGCCATTGTTTTCAGGGCTCTGTTCAGATCTGGCCCATTAGGATATGGAATAGACATATTCAATAAGTGGGAAGTAGGCTAAATGTGAGTTGTGCTGTGAGTTTGTGAGTGTGTATGTATGTGTGTGCCCGTGCATCATGCATGTATGCCTGTGTGCATATGGAAACCAGAGTTAGATCTTAAATGTTGTCCTCAGTGGATTTCCACTTTATTTTTTGAGACAACCCTGGAGTTCATGGATCGGCCTAGGTTGGCAAGACGGCAAGCCCCAAGGATCAGCCCATTTCTGCCTCCCTAGTACTTGAATTACAGGCACAAAACTCCACATCTGGCTTTTGCATGGGTGGTTGGGTCTGAACTCATTCCTCAGGTTCTTGTGCTTGCACAGCAAGCACTTTACCAGCAGAGCCTTCTCCCCAGCCGTTCATGTACTAACTGCTGACATCCCTGAGTGCCATGGCCACCGTCCAGACAGACGCCAGGCTCCTGTCTGGGCGTGTCATGGAGCCATACAGTTACCTGGCTTGCGCGGAGGACTATTAAAGATGCAATGAAGAGAGAAGCGGACGAGGGGAGAGCGCCTTCATCTGCACGCTGTCTTCATAGCCCCAGCACTGCACACTATCGCTCTGGGTGACTCAACTCCTGCAAGCTTTATGGATTTGTTCTGCTTCTTTGATGAGGCTGCAGGAGACCCAGAGGCATCTCAAATCCTCACCATTGTGAAAAGGCCAGCCTGGGTTTACATTTGACAGCTGTGCTAGGCTTCCATGAAGTGAAGGAGCAGCCTTAAGCCTCTTCAGAGCTAGAGGCATTGTCTTCTCCACAGCATCTGCCTTTTTGCAAACATCCTGCCAACATCCCCGTCTCCTCCCATTCAAGTTGCTACCCCCACCCCCTCATCCCTTCCTCCAGCTTCCAGCCATTTCCTGTTTTAAAATAATTTGCTGTCTCTGGAATGATGGCCAGTCAGCATCGGGCAGTAGCAGGCTTCCCTAGAGGTTCCCCTGAGGGAGTCTCAGAAGGGAGCTGAGTGGGTGAGCAAAGTCACAGCTTCCCACAGCAACAGGAAGTGGAAACAGATGAAACAGTAGTCCTAACCCAGGAGGCCCTGTCTCTGCCTCAATTAATATCCTTGGATGCCTGGGGCTCCCTGAGGCCCCTGGCTGCTGTTGGAAGCTGTCTCATCAGTGGAGATAACATTCTAGACTGTGCAGGGTGGAGACAGAGGTGGGGGACCAGAGCCCAAGTGAGTGCCCCGTATTATTAAATGGGAGGAGCAATGCGCTTAGTGGGAAGGTGACGAGATGCTTGGTGCCTAAGGGAGTCCCTGGTCAAGAGGCTGAAAGGTGCCTGAACACCCATTTGCAAAAATGGCCAATCCTGCTGCTGCTGAGAACGCAAAGGTTACAGGACAAACTTTGTAAGCGCCAGATGTCACCTAAAGAAAGTGTGGGGTCCTAAAATTCTAACAGTAGGTGTGGGTGAGGGTAGCTAGTTCCTGAATGTACGGGGGCACAGTAGTTCATCGCCAAAGTGCCTTGGGAAGAACCTACCTAAAGTCCAGCTAACTGCCTGACTTTCCTTTTATGAGTAGAGTTAACAGGCCAAGCATGTTAGGAAAGGGACTCCCAGGGACTTACTAGAGTACCATGTCTGCGTGACTTTCTCCACGCATCGGATGGATGGGGCAGTTGAAGGACAGTGTTGTAAATAGTTACTAAAATATGATTGCCTCTGAATTGTCGGTACCGGGAGGAGATCCCCTGGGCAGCCCTCCTCTGCTGCCTTCCCTTAGGGGTTCCTCAGCCTGACTCCCATCTTCTCTCTCTATGGACCCAGTAAGGTCAGTGATGGGGAACTCCAAACATGTAGGCCTGATCTGTACCTAGCTGGTATCTGCAGCACCCTTTAACTCTCGTGTGCGTGTGTGTGTGTGTGTGTGTGTGTGTGTGTGTGTGTGTGTGTCACTGTTCTTTGTTAATGTGTAGATCGTTGGGTGGAGGAGGGGAGTGGCTTCCTACGTGAGTGACCAGGTGAACAAATTAATGAGAATCGCCACGCTGGTGAGACAAACCAGCTGTGGAACAGGTTTCTCTACACGAGACTACAGCACCCAATAACACCCAGGCCCTGCTCTCGCTGGGCTACTATGTCCAGCCATAGACTAAGTCCCCATGCTTTGGGCTGTTCCTATGGGATTATAGACATGGCAGACATCTTAGGAAGCAGGGGGCTAGCGACTCCCACTGACCTGTTCTTCTCATTTACAGATCATTAAGGAGGTCCCTCCACCCCCTGTTGAGGAGAGTGAGGTAAGTGCCCAAAGCTGGGTGCATCTGGTGGGAAGGTGGCAGAGTGGGGTGGTGGCCGTGGCTGATTATTTAGGTGGCTGGGTATTTAGCCCCTTGCAGAGCAGGGCTGGGCCCCTGCTGCGTGAGAAGGGGGAGCCTTTGGACCTTTCCTAGCTAGGATGAGCAAGAACTGAGCAACTCTGGCAGCCAGAGCTTAGCCGATTTCTTTCCACAAAGACCAGTTTCCAAATGTGTACGTTTGTCTGCTGTTTCTGTTTGTTTCCCTTTCGAGGATTTTGAAAGATTTCCTGGGAGCTTTGGAGGCGATAAGTTTTGGTTATTGACTTTTTGATGTGCTGGCACCCAGGATGTCACACATGTTACACAAGCTTTCCACCTGAGCCGCATCCCAGACACGGCCCCCTTGGCACTGGGCCTCCTGAGGCACAGGCTGGCTCTTAACACAGGTCTCTCCTGCCTGAACCTGCCTAGTGACAGAATCACAAATATGTATCATCACACTCAGAGTAAATGCCTTTATCACTACAATCATTTGCGGTTGTAAGGGTCTAATTTCTCCCCAGAAACCTTTTAGGATTCTCGTCTCAATGCAGATGACCTTCCCATGTATAGGACGTGGCGAATTTGCCACACTCTGCAAACAATCACTGCTTCTAAGACTGTGCCAAGGATCCACTTTTCTTTAATTTAAAACAGTATTGTGTAAAACCTGCCAGTGAATTCATACCCACTCTGGAATGGGATATGCTAATATTCCTGGCCTCGCTCTCAAATCCTCACCGTCTACAGGCAAACTCTCAGACTCTTCCACTGAGTGGGCCAGGAAGCCATTGTGGTGCAGGGCGGCTCTACCTAACTAGCTGAGGGGTTAGGAGCTGATTAACGGGTAGGAGTTTCCAGCAAATGGCTTTTGATTTAGGGCAGCTGGGACCCTTAGAAGTAACACCTGCCACTGTAGATGTCCTCAGTCTGAAAACTTAGTAGGACCACAAGGTCTGTTGATGATTCCAGTTCTCTAAAGTCTCTTTGTATGCACCTCAGACAACAGTGCTCAGCCTTGTCCCAGCTCAGCCACCATACAAAGAGAGAAAGATGATTAAGTTTAAAATTCCACGAGTTTCTCATGTGCTGAACACTGCGTGAACCCCAAGGGACTTAATAGCGGTAATCAATTAAAGCACATCTTTGCAGGAATGTTAACTCTCTGCCCAGAAATCAAAGTAGAAAATCACATTGCTGTGCAGAGAGAGGGGAGGAAAAAAAACTCTCTCACTCTCTCCATGTTGAGTCTATCCTCAACCCTCCAGGAACAGGAGCCATGGCTGGTCCCACGGTTCTGAGTGTCCCTGTGTTGTGTGTAGCTCTCTCTTAGAATCCCAAAGCAGAGAGTGTAGCTCCACGACAGAGCCCCTCTGTCAGTTCTGGGGTGAACATGGCCGCCACCCTCAGCATTGTTCACAGTGACTCTTCCCGGTGCTAGCTCTGCACCAACCTTTAGAAGGTAATACTCTGGAGATGCGGGTACTGGGGTACTGTAGCGTCCGATGTCCTCTCCATGTAGCATCTTACATGAGAGTCCACAGACACCGTAGGTACACAGATATGGCTTGGATGCGAGGCTAGAGCCCAAACAGGAAAGAACAGATAAAACAAGAGAGAACGAATAAAAGCAAGGGGAAGGAAGAAACTGAGGCTTTCAGCTTCCTTTGATATGTATATGGAGGCTGAACTATGACTGAAATGGAATGAAGACTGTGGACACTTGGGACCTGAAGGCTTGTGGGAGGCAACTTCCTACTGCCAGGAAGATTACTTCAACATGTGTGTTAGCTCCCGGGCTCCTTGGGGCCCTAGTCCCCTCCTAATGTGCTCTGGCAGGAAGAAAGGAGAGAAATCCCACAGAGAGAAATAACGTAACTTAGAACATATGAAGTATTTTATACGATGCTTTGCAAATCACAGCTGGAATCTGTTCCGCCTTCTCCAATCCGGCCCCGTGTACGGACCCCACAGAGGCCTCGAGCACAGCTCATGTGCACTGTCTTCATAGAATGCCCTAAAAGTCCCCCTGTCAAGTCGAAGTCTCCTTTCTCCTTCTTGGTGACCTCTGGGCATTGCAGCAAATCCTCCCTCTGCATCAAAGCTTAAGACCATTGGATACTCAGAGGTTAGGAACTGTCTAGTTAATCTTACCACGAGCTACAAGTGATGGTGCAGGTTAGTGATCCCAGCCCCGGGGAGGCCGAAGCAGGAGAAGCTCAAGCTTGAAGTCAGCCTGGGCTACGTAGAAAGACCATGACAACATGGTGAGGGGTAGGGGGCAGAGAGCACCCTTTGAGGGCAGCTCCTCTGCCTGGTGTATATATAGACAAGCTAAATATTAACTGACCTTCATAAGATCTGCAACCATCGCATTCTGAGGGAGGCTGTCCCTGCTGGGGTCGCTACTGCTATGATAAAATACTATGTCCAAAGCAGCCTGTGGAGGAAAGGGTTTCTTTTCCTCACAGTTTCCTCTAACAGTCCGTCATCAAAAACAGTGAGGGCAGGAAGCTGCCGGCAGGAGCTGATGCAGAGTACTGCTTACTGGCTTGCTCATCCTGCCTTCTAGTGGCATTCCAGGACCACCAGCCCAGAGGTGGCACCACCCACAATGGACTGGGTCCTCGCACATCAACCACGAGTTAAGAAAATGCCCCGCAGGCTTGCCTACAGCCCAATCTTATAAGAGGCGCTTTCTCCATGGAGCCCCGCTCCTCTCTGATGACTCTAGCGTGTGTCAAGCTGACCTAAAAGTAGCCGCTGGCACAGAGATGCGTCACTGTGTGAATAGCTAAAGTTAGAATGAAGGCAGCTTACTGACTCTGAATAGCACTTCTCCTTCATGTAGAATCCTCTTTAGTAGGAAATACAGGATGCAGAGTTCAGTGAGGCATGACTTTCTGGAATCTTCTGTCACTGGAAGTGAAATTGCAAAGCGAGTACAAAGAAAAGTCACCTGAGCTCTGGAAATCTCAGCAGAAGGAAGCTCGGGGTGACACCTAAGAGGGACACTGGGGGTGGGTCTGCCCACTGCCACCAGAGTGAGGCTAAATCTTCACTATCTTTGTCCCAAAGAGTTGGCAGTTTCTGGAGAGTGCGTTAGCAGTGCTCTCTGTTTGGAGGCTCCTCTGAGTATAATCACCTCCACGACTGCAGTTGAGTTAGTCAAGTCAATCCATGACAACCTGTCTCCCTTAAGATGCACTGTTATTCAACAATGAAGGTCTCAGGAACTCATGTTTACCTTGATCATGTGTACAGCAGAGACGGTTTGACTTCATATCACTACTGAGTGTTTAGACAGAGATGGGTGGACCCAGGGAGAGTTGTGGTTGATAAACCAACGAAGGCAAGCAGCTCCAGGCATGCACCCCTACTCTAGCCTCTCTCTCTCCAGGACTCTACTCCCCTCTACTCTCTCCTCACCAGCCCCCTTAATGATCCCATAACTGTAGTCTGTGCACATTCCTTCTGCTCTGACCTCAGCAGACCGCATGTCCTGGGCCTTCATTTCAGTTTCTGCCCCCGGTAACTTCATCCTCAGGCAGAGGAAGGTCCTTAGCCTAATGCATCCCTTCACTTCCGATCATAGATCAGAAGTCACAGGTCACAGTCAGCCAATGGCACGGATGAACCTGGGTCAGGGGTCCCTTCCTAGCCCAGTGAGCACTGTCTCTCTAACAGATCAGCGTCTTTGAGTGTGAGAGTCTCCATCCCTGTGATGCACGACCCCTGAGACAGACGACCTAGACAAGAAGAGAAGTTTGGTTAGCGTCAGTTACAGGCTGTAGTTACACAGCTCTCTGCGGCAGTGCTGACACCACATCACACTGGGAGCTCCTGGCAAAGGATGTGGCCAGGAAGCAGAGTGACAGGGAGGGATCAGGGGCACAATAGTCCCCCACAGGGACACCCCAAATGACCTAACTCCACCCCCCCCCACCCCTGTAGGCCTCCCATCCTAAAGATTCAATGGTGGGCAAACTCCTGAACAGCATGGGACCATCGATTGTGAACACATTTCCAGGTTTACTGCTATGTGAGAGTGTTAGGAAAACCATGCTATGAAAAGTGGTATAGCTTACCAGGAGCCTTCTCCATAGTGGCATCATACAGACCATGTTCTCTCAAACATGTGCACCCAAAACAAGTTCCGGCACAGACTAGAATTCAGTACTGGACATTTCAGTACCTTTTTGAAGGAAGAACTCCTGAGGAAATGAATGCACCATTGGTCACTGAAGGACGCAGAAGAGTCACGTGTTGGCCTTCATCACCGTGGAGACAGAGGAGACCATGCTGTGGCATGCAATTCAGAAAGGGGGAAAATTTAAACCTTAAGCGGTTGATTTGCAAACAGAAGTCTTGCCCAGCTGTTCAGGCCTACCTATGAATTTACCTCCAAAACAGATGAGAGAGCCCCTGTAGCTTATCCCAAAGGCCAGAAGAGGCACTGCGGTGGGGTCCACCTACTCAGCCCTCCAGCCTTCTGCTTCCTTTATGTCATCAGACCCACAGAGCTGACTCCTCTGTAAATATGAACAGCTGCCTCTCTGGCTGCCTATAACACCGTGCTGCCATGGGGACTACACCACGGTGGCTGAGGGGATGGGGATGCGGGTGGGGGGTGTTGAAGGAAAGGACACTCGAGTGACCTTTACTTGGGGTCACACCGGGTTTATCATCTGGGTTCAAGATGTCTGGGGTTCCATAATATTTAAAGTTAGTTGGGAAGCATGGGCTGAGCTCTGCTTCTAGCATCTTCTCCCTCTGGTCTTCACAGCGAGCAAGGGGTGAGGTTCCCCTCCGTCCAAGCTGTTCACCCGGTTCTCCCAGCCTGTGATATCAGGAAGGAAGAGCAGCACAAAGCTTTGAGGGTCAGCTCATATCCAGACCAGGGCCATCCTTCACCCTGAACCAGTAGATTCTATCCATGCACTGCGTATGTGCTGGAGTTAGGGAGGCCCAGGATCTGAAACCTCATTCCTTCTGCCCACAGTTTTCTTTAATAACTAATTAAATATTTATTGAGTCGATAGAGGTGGATGTAAGAAGCTCTGAGAAAGAAGGCTAAATTCTCTGGGGGAACCGGGGCTCCACATAGGATAGGGAACTAATGAAATGTCTGGAAAAATGGGTAGCAAACACAGGGTGGGGTTCCCCCAGCACACGGACTACATGGAGCTGTAATACGGGCAGCACTGGGAGAGTAACAACAGCAGGAGATCTCAGGCTTCCTGGGAGAGCTCAGCTTGGTCATCCTGAACACAAATGCGTCACAGTGGGCCTCTGCCACCTGGGGCATTGCCCACATAGTTGCCCAAATGTCAGCCTTTGAGATTTAAACAGGACTTCCCCTGGTGGGAAACCAGACTCCAGCCCCAGCTGAGCACCTTCGCACACTGCTGACAGCTCTCCGTCCCTATCCCTCTGTGTCATTTTGTCCTCTGTGCCTCCCCTCCCCCTCCCCCACAAGGCTTTCCTCTTGAGGGTTTGACCTAATTAAGAGACTGGGGCGCAGCACTTCGGGCTGTGGATATAGCAGGCTCTCCCACAAGGCCATCCCACCCTTGCCATCTCCTGCGGGCACCCTCACAGACTGTGGTGGCCCAGCCCACTCTTCTCGGCCCTGCTGATTTCCCACAAGGCCTTGCTACTTGACGCTGAGAAACAGTTTAGCTCAGCTAATCCTTATCTCCAGGAACTGTGGAGGTCGCCAAAGTTTCTTTACCAAAAAAGATAAAAATCCGTGCTGGAGATTCCCCCTCCTGGATACATCTCTGAAGGTGACTCAGGGTAGGGCGGGAGATACCTTCCAAAAGCCTCTTTTCTTTAACTAGATGTAGAACTGCACCCTCCCAAACTCTTGGCTGTCAGAGGGTGCTGAGCCCTATGAGTTTACTCCTTCAACTTTTGGCCAAGTGAAAAAAAAAAAACACATCAAAGGTCCTCGGCGCTCCCTGGGATTGTGCAACTCTACAGGCCCTGGTGCATAAACAGAGTCCTGCTTACTGCAGGGAAACGCTGGCTCGCCCTTCGCTCAGACCTTGGGCTTAGTGTTGACTTTTGTGGCTGGTGTTTGAGTTCGGAGGGGAAGCTCAGGTCAGGGACTAACATGAAGCTTGGTAGAGCTGAGCAAATGTCTAAGCATTTCCTGTTGTGAATCTACACTGGAGGCAAGGGCAGTACCTGTCTCTTTATGGCCTACCTTCCTATCCCAGGGCCCCACACACACATGAGAGTGGAGATGTAGAGAGAAGGGTGCCTGAAGTGTGCTGGGAGGCCAAGGATAAAGATTAGATGTTTGTGCTTATATACATAAGCAGTCAGAGTGTTTTCAAATTTGGGGGAAGGGGGTGGGGAGATGTGAATTAGGTTCTTATGCTAAGGGGTGGGGTCACCCACCAGATGGGGCATCAAGACATCACCAGAGTGTTACCTCCACTGCTCTGAGTGTGACAGCCACGAATGCATCACAAAACAGCTGAAGTAGTTGGTGTCCAATGTTTGTACTCCTGTAATTACCAAAGGAAGAAACTCATAAACTCTTCCCGATGCTGACCTTCCGTAGCACAATACCCAAGGCTGGAAGGTTTATAAGGGGAAAAAAAAACTAATTTCTTAAACTTCTGGAGATGTCATTCTGGGAAGTCTAAGGGCCAGGGGTCTGCATCTAGTGGGACCTTCTCATGCATCGTCCAGGGCAGAAGCAGAAGGACAAGAAAGTTTAGCCAAGGAGAGCAACCAATCCACAGTTCCACTGCCGCTGCTCACTTAGGACAAGGCCAGTCCTCAATAATGCACTTTGTGAGGCCGTGGCCCTCAGACCCCGTCACCTCTTGTCAAGTACCATCTCATAACATGGTTACATTAGGGATTGTACTCCTCGGGTTCCAAGTTCAGTGGCACATTCAGACAGCACCCTGCTGTGCAGGATAGGACCTGCTCCCCAGGGCTGTCCACAGACCATTTAATCCCCTCTTCATGGATCAGGACAGCATACTTAGAGAGGCTGTGTGAGCACCAACGTCAAGTGAGCATGAGGACTTGACCACGTGATCTGAAACTGTGTCATTTGACTGTACCAGCTTGCTCCTGTCCACCTCACCAGAATGGACACACACAACCTCAGGGCCTGTCTTTATGTGTCACTCTCTCTTGGCAGGAAGAAGACGATGATGGTTTGCCGAAGAAGAAATGGCCCACGGTAGACGCCTCTTACTACGGTGGACGAGGTGTTGGAGGCATTAAAAGAATGGAGGTAGGAGGTCCACCATCACACAACTCCGGATGTGCCAGTTACCTGGGGATGGAAACCCTGAACAAATGCTAGCGGTCCATGCTTGAGGTTAGGGGGGGTGTGGCTTATGATATGCAAAGATGGGGAGGTGGAAGGGTGCGTCTTTTTAATTCCATGCCTGCATCCTGGGCCTCGTGAGTCGGAGGAGGCCATCTGCCAAACCCCCAGGGTTTCTTTTCCATTGGACTAAAGCCCCACTTCTGTGTCCCACCTAGCCAGTTCTCCCTCTCGTTCTCCCAGCCCCACCCAGCCAGTTCTCCCTCTCGTTCTCCCAGCCCCACCTAGCCAGTTCTCCCTCTCGTTCTCCCAGCCCGTGGCTTCCCAACCCCTCTCACCTCTCCTGCTCTCTGCTTTCCCTTTTTCCACACACTCAACTTCTCTGGCTCATGGTCCTTTAGGAACAGAGGCCCCAGTGGCGCACGCCTCAGACCCCGTCCTCAGGGGCACACCGTGCAGCCCTGTAACTTTGTTCTGTGGAATTTCACTTAACCTTAGGTTCGCTGGGGAGAAAAAGGCTCCACAGAAGAAGGGGCAAAGCTAGAAAAGGCAAAGAACGCAAGAGTCAAGATGCCTGAGCAGGAGTATGAGTTCCCGGAACCTCGGAACCTCAACAACAACATGCGCCGGCCTTCGTCCCCCCGGAAGTGGTACTCCCCCATCAAGGTGTGTCTCTACCCAGAAACCCTCCTGCCCTCCCTCTGCCCAGCTGTGAACCAATCTTCTTTCTTCTCCGCCATCTCTCTTCCCCTGCCTCAGCTCCAAGCCCTGATCTACTCTGGCCCCTTGGGAAGTTAAAGCCACAGGAGGTGGTCAATGCTCCGAAGGGTCTCTTATCATGTCATCATGGGCGCGCATGGCTTTGAATTCGTGTGGGGGGGTCAGCACTCTGCTCTAGACAGTGTCCCTCTGCACCTGCACCATGACAGTCATCAGATCCTTGGAAACACGTTGCAGAAGAATCTAGACGTAACCCACCCCAGCTCCTGCAGAGCTTTGCAACCAAAGGTCCCAACTGGACCCACTCCTGAGCCTCTAGTAAAAGTGTGAGAATTAATCGGTTCCCTTTCCTGCCCACACACATTCCTACAGCCATGCCCTTCTTCTGGGAGCTACATGGCAGTTTTTATCCATCTCAGAATATTTCTTAGCTTTAGAACAGCACTTATAAAGATCAAAATAAACGCCAGGGCTGGGAAGATGGTTGAGTCTGTAAAGTGATTGCTGCATAAACAAAGATTCCCTGGGGCTCACCCGAGCTCACCGGACAGGGGGTCTAGCCAAACAGGTATGCTCTGGGTTCAGAGAGAGACTGGCTGACTGTATCTCAAAAATAAAGCGAGAGCGACTAGGGACAACACCCCAGTCAACCCCTGGCCTCCACACGCACATGCATGCACTTGTAGGTAGAATTAAACTAGATTGGTAGCTGCTGTTTCTCAGCTGAATGAGCTCAGGCTCACGGGAACGTCAGTGCAGTTTCCACTGGGGTTTGCTGTGTTTAAAGCCAAGAGATTCTTTTTTTAGACTAAGCTTCCCTGGGGCAAAGGATTGAACTCTGAGCTGTGGGCGCAGCACAGCTGGTGGGGGACGGGCTGCTGTTGCTAATTCTTCTCCAGTGAGGAACGTGCGGTAGCGTGCAGACAAGTGCAGACAGGAAGGAGCCAGGAGGATCCTCAGAGATGAGAAGACGGGGGATTTTCCTGTCCGGCCGTTTTCAGGAATCCAACTTTGTGACTAACACCGCATCCTCGGTTGTAGCTGAATTTTTGTTTCTGGAATCTTCAAGGTTGGAAGGACGTGCTTGTTCCTTTCTTAACTGGTGGCTTCAGACTGGATTTTGCTAGATGAATCAGGTTATGGACAAATACATTTAGAAATCTAAAACTATTGCCAGCCCCTTCCTGGAATCTGCATCCTCTCTGTGAGTCTTGACAAATCCCTACTGTGCTGAGCACAGGTACTGAATGGTGGGGCTTCTCCGCCCTACATAAGCCAAGTAATGGTGAGGAGAGAACATCAGAATGAAGATTCCAGGCTTAGAGGCTAAGTCTCACCTCCAAGATGTCCTCAAGTCTTGTCCATTTCCTCTGCCCGCTCAAAACCCTACTCCACCTGCCATGCCTTAAGACCCTATACCTAAGCTTTGCGTCCAACACTCTTCTGTCCCACGGACTTCTGGCTGCTGGTGCTCTCCCTGCCCCTTCCCCTTTGAGAAAGAGGAAAGTTAAATGGGCTGTCCTGGAACTCATGGTCCTTCTACCTTGGCCCCCACAGTACTAAGATTACAGGCACGTGCCGTCATACCGTGATCCTGGCTCCCGACTTCCTTAGTCTTGTAGTAAACCACGCCTTTCCTCAGTGTGGTCCCCAAACCAGCAGCATTAGCCTCACCCAGGCACTTGTTAGAAACATACACTGAGAACATCCAAGACTGGCTTTATCAGAACCTCCAGTGTCAGGCCCAGCCTCTGGGTTTTAAGAAGCCCAGGAGGTCACAGTCAGTGTTGCGAGACACAGGGCTGGATCCCAGAGGATAGGAACTGGTCACCTAGGTTATTGAAATGAGCGAAGAGCTTGACTGGGATGTGTCAGGAACCTCAGCAAGAAAGCCCAGGTTAGCTTTTACATCAGCTCTGATGTGACATTTTTACCACCCAGCACATTGATGTTAAGTGAGTTGGAATCCTAGTCCTGGAGTCACCTCACAGGACAGGTGGAGGAAGCCCATGAGACTGGCGGCTCTCACTGGTCACGACTCTGATTGAGGTCATAGGCAAGCTTGCAGGGTCCTCCTAGCTGGTGGAGCAGCTAACGTCAGCACTCGCACGTGCCCAGTGCTAGGTTAGAGATGAGCAGGTCGCAGTTAAGAAGACTCTCTCTGGTTTATGAGCCTTCTCACTGGACTTCACCCCTTGCAGGCACCGATTATCCCTTGAAGCCCCACTAAATAGCATGGAGCCTAGCACAGAGGTGCTCCACCAGCTCCGGCTGAAGAGCCAAAGCATGAGGTGTGGTGAGAAACCACTTCCAAGGCCCAAACCCGTTAGGCCACACAGTGGCATGCTCTGTCCAGGAAGAGGCCATTGAAGGCACAGTTCATGAAGGGGGGCAGAAGTGCAGAGAGGACCTGAGAAATCCCGGGGAAGATGTTCCACTAGTGCTCCAGCCCTCACGTGTGTAAAGCCCACATCTCATGCTGAGCCTTTTCTAGCTAAGATTCCTGTGGGAATTAAAGGGACCTCATAAAACACTAAGTCCCACATGGCACCCTCTCTGGATGTTTGTCATAGTTCTGCACCAACACAGGAGGCGCACTGCAAACGGTAAAGCTATCAGAAAGTGAGCTAGGCTCAGAGGCCCCTCAGTCACACCAGAGAAGAGCAATAAGAGGATTATTACCCGGAGGCCTATAGGGGCCCAGAGTGTGTGTTGCCAGGGAGGCCATCATGAGCTGTGGAAAGGGGCAGAGATCAGCATCCTTCATCCACCTCACCACCTGTTTCCTCATGGCCCAGGAGCAAAAGATGACTCTGGCATTTGTTTTTGTTTTTTTTTAATGTTAAAAGATATATTTTGGTCATAATTCTTTCTCTTTCCTCTCCCCAACTTCATATTCATATTCTCTCTCTCTCTCTCTCTCTCTCTCTCTCTCTCTCTCTCTCTCTCTCTCTCTCTCTCTCCAATAAGACAAAAAAAAATTACCAAAACAAAACAAAAAACACACCAAAAATCATTCAGTGTGTTTTGTGCTGGCCAATTACTCCTGGACCTTGGGCCTTGGCATATGACGTATGACTGATAGACCCAGAGGTACTCCATTGTAGAAAATTTCGGGTTTTCCTTCTCCCAGCATGTATCAGGGACAGATAGCTCCTTGGTTAGGGATGGGACTTTGTGCCCACTTCCCCTTCTCCATGATGGATGGGCTATCATCTGCCTTGAACTTGTGCATGTTCTGTGTGTGCTGTCACAAGGGCTGTGAGTTCACGTGTATCAGACCTGTTGTGTCTGGCACACATATGAGCTCCCAGAGACTGTGGCTCTGACATTCTTAACTGGTTATATAAGTTCTTACACACCCTCCTCAGTGTCGCCTCTTACTGAGGCCTCCAGTCTTTGCTCTTTGGCCCTGTCTAGAAGGTGTATGTAGACCTAAGTCCCACACGGTACCCTCTCTTGGTGTTTGTCACAGTTCTGCACTAACACAGGGGGACACTGCAAATGGTAAGATTAACAAATGGTGAGCTAGGCTCAGAGGCCCCACAGTGAGGCCACCCTATTAGGAATACAGTCACCAGAGAGAGACAGGGAAGTCAGAAGGGGGCAGAAGGGACAAATGCCTCCCTTCAGCCTCACCTCACTCTCATGTCCTTCTAGTTCGCCTGTGAGCCAAGGGGAGCTAGCTGGTGCAGAGGCATTATGCAAAGAAATGCAGACAGTCGGGGAGGACAGGAGGCTCCTGGAAAATGACCAGTCCATGCCGCGTCTGCCTTCCATCCCCATTGTGAACTGGGAGAACCCTGCCCCTAGCACAAAACTTGCAGCACATCCTGGGTCCATGTTGAGCCCTCCAGCAAAAGTGGCTGGAATCATCTTCATGGTGCAATGGGTTGTAATAGAGCCGCCATTCTCCTTCTTTCCCGAGAGCTGAGAAGCAGATGGACAAGCTTGATAAGCAGCCCCGCAGGAGCTGAGGGGAAAGGGTTACCGTGGGCTCCTCCTCTTGTCCCCACATCATACCCCATGCTATATTCAGACCCAGACCACACCAACCACACTTCCCCTCATCTACACTCCAGGCTCATGATGGGGGAATTTCCCCTGGTGTTTAGCTTCGTTTTCCTTTGCTTGGTTTTTGCTTCCTGGATTTACGGCACCCCGTGCTTCTCATTAAACAGAACTGGTCACTGCAGACAAGTTAAGTCATGCCCAAATACATGGCCACCAGCTGGATTAAAACTAGAACTTGACTGCAGACTTCAGAGAAACTACTCATCCCTTTTTCCAGTAGCTTCTCCACATATCAGGGAATGAGAGAAATGGCAGCTAAAGAGCCAAGCCAGGACCTGCCTTGAAAGACTGACAGGCTGCTCCCTGCAAATGTGTATGAGCGACGGGGTTGTGGATTAAACTACCATGTATTTCGAAGCCCAGAAATACAGACTTCTGTTCAGAGCAGTGCTGTAAATTGAGCTGTCTTCAAGTTTCCATCTCAGAGCTGAATCCGCCAGCTAAGACAGGTAGCTCCGAAGAGCACTGAGATGAGAGAAGTCAGCAGTGCTCAGGGTGCTTTGCGTGGGGATCCGCTAGGTCCCACCACTACACAGGGGGGGGAAGCCGTGTGGACCTTCACTTCTCCGTGCATTTAAGTTACGGTCTGAGGCAGAGGAGAGGTGTGGTGTGGGAGCCTGGCGCTGGTAAATCTCCCATTTTATAGTCAAACTGTGTCAACTTCATATGGAAGGAGCTATTTTTAAATGTCAGCTAACACACCCTGGCTGGGACTCTGGGGTTTGTGGTGGAATCTTCGTCATAGCTTCACAGAAGCGGCTGGCATTTTGCCTGGGGAATGAAGGAAGAGCAGAGTCGCACCCCAATATGACAGGGACAGTTCCCCTACACACACACACACACACACACACACACACACACACACACACACACACACACCAGGCCTTAGGGAAGGGATCCTCAGCTTTAATCAACAGGTTTCTGCTGTGTTTAGAAAATCTGGGCTTTGAGAACATTTGTCGGGAACTTGGCTGACCATAAAGAGTTTTGGTTTTGTTTTTCACTTAATTTTTAAAATATATTATTGTCTGTGAGAGCAAGCGTGATAGGGAGAGGGGCATGAGCTACAGCTTACAAGTGCAGGTCAGGAGAACTCTGTGGAGTCAGTCGGTTCTCTCCCTCCACCTTTACGTGGGTTCTTGGGATCAAACTCAAGTCACCAGTTTGTGTGGCAAACCCCATTACCAGCTGAGTCATTTCGCTGGCCCCTAGAGCTAACTTTTATCCTTAGCCAGTTGTGACCACTCTCTTTCCTAATGCTTCCTCCAATTCCTGCCTTGGAAGTCACCTGATGCAGGCTCAGAAACAGGCAAAGGCAGTTATCCACATTTCTTGTGTCATAAACAGAGGGCTTCAGGTTCACCTGAGGGACAGTCAAAATTCAGAATGCTGAAGAAAGAATGGAATAGGATGGTCTTGCCTTGTCCAGAAAAGCTAGAGACGGCAGCTCACTTGGGTGAAGCACTTGACACAGGTCAGGCTGGGTTCCAAGAACAACCTTGAAAAGTAGAATTCCCCCAGCGCCGCACACACACACACACACACACACACACACACACACACACACACACACACACACACACACACACACACACACACACACACACACACACACACACACACACACACACACACCACACACACACACACACACACACACACACACACACACACACACACACACACACTTTAAGAAGAGCAAGCCTTGGGGAGCTGAGAAAGCTCTGTGTTGCAGGCTGGAGATAAAATAGCCCAGGTACAGCTTCCTTGGGTCAACAAGAGTTTCTTCTTAGGTTCTGTGCAGTCACTGTCTCCACCAGGAATGTCATTCACTCTCTCCTGGGACTGCATATGCAAGCAGCTCTTGGCTGTGTGTGCAGCTTTCTGTTTCTGCTAAGTAGCTCCTTTCTTCAATAGCCAAATTTTCTCCTTTCAGCCTCAAGTCATTGTTCCTCATTTGTCCAGGGGTCAAGTGTCTAGCAAAAAAGGCAACATGGGTGGGCTGATTTACAAGCCGAATATTTAGAGCCCCTCCCTCCTGGAAATAAAGAGAAGCCATTCACCCACCTAACATCATGAGCTGTAAGGGCTTGTCCTCCAAGAAACTCCAAGGAAACAGTTAGCTGACACTTAGCATTGCCTCAGGCAGAGAACTATGCTGGATACAATACCCACTATGTCCACCAGTGATGCTAAACCCATTTCAGAACATTTCCAAAGACTTTGGTAGGCTCTTTGTAATAGGAGATGAGAAGCTTAGCACTTGGCAAGATCACATTTAACCCTCCAGAGCTGAGACGACAGCTGGCCAGTGTTCAAGGGCCTAGTTTTTCAGGTGTGTAGTTTGACCCACCAGAGTGACTTCAGTGCTGCCACCATAAAGGATCTGGATTGAGGCTGAGCTCTGCAGACATCCCCCATCTTCCCATCACTGTCCTCCAGGACACCACACACACTCATGCAGTAGAATCTACCCAACTCCCCTGTACGAAGCACACTTCACATGGAGACCTGTTCTCTGCTATTAGAGTGTACCCCCTGCATTAGACAGTGGAGACCCTAATCCACGTTCGCCAATTCACCAGAGCTGTACTTCTAACATGATGGGAGAGGCCTGGGGGAAAGATGGGGAAAGTTCTTTATATCTACAGGGCCTGTCTGCCAGACCAGTTTTATATGTTATCGTCTTGCATTTCTTTTATTTCAGGGAAAACTCGATGCCTTGTGGGTTCTGCTGAGAAAAGGGTATGATCGAGTGTCCGTGATGAGGCCACAGCCGGGAGACACGGTAGGATGCGCCAATGGTCACACACACACACACACACACACACACACACACACACACACACCCCTTTCTCACTCTGTTTTAGTAGCACCTGAATAACTACTCATATACAACTCCAGCTATTATTTCCGATGGTGACAAATCAGATAGCAATTTTTAAAATTCTGGTTGTTGTCAGACCTTGCGTTTCAATTTGCTTTTCTGAAAAGAACTTTGTCAGAAATACACTGGTGTTAGCTGCCTGGAACGTGAGATTTTCGGTCTAGGGTGCCATGAGTGGCAGGTCCAGCTAGGCTCTGCTGCAGGCAGACTCCAGAGGGAGGTCTCTGGTCCTCATCCACATAGACCACTGGAGAGACACAGAGCCAGCACCACAGGAGAGGCACGAAGGCAGCAGAGAGCTCCAGGCATCTGCCCACGGGCACTGGACAGCTGGCCAGGACCCTAGGGCCTTCTGCCATCATGGAGGTTAGACCAGGATCTATCAGGTGCTGGCACTGGCTTTGTGGGGGTTACACAGGTGGTGCTACCTAGGAACCAGGAAGCCAGTATCTTCACTGTAAATGGGGACAAGCGGAGGAGGTAAGTGATGTCCCTTCTTAGGAGAGGAGGTTTCTCATCAGCCGATGAGACAGCCAGGCTCAGAACAAAATTCTCCCTCAGCTTCCAGCAACCTGCATCTTCCTCGGGAACCTGATCGATTTACCAAAACACAAAATATAGGTTTCTCATTTAGGAGAGTCTGGCAGACTTGTCATTTCCTTCCTAACTGAAAAAACTTGAGGCAGATCCCCTATCCTCTCTGTTTCATCTGTGTAAATTTGATCGTGATAGCCTTGTCTTGGTATAGCTGGCTACCTTGTCTTCGTTGCTTTGCCTGTTGCCGTGATAAAATCCCAAGAAAAGCAACTGAGTGTTGAGGCTGGAGAGATGGCTCAACGGTTAGAGCTCTCGGGCAGGGAGCCTTCATGGCTGCTCACAGCACCTGTAACAGTGATGCCTTCTTCCAGCCTGCATGGGCACCAGGCACACAAGAGGCACACATGCCTACATTCAGGCAGAACACCCACACATATTGAAATAAATAAACATCAACTTAGGAGGGGAAGGATGTACTCTAACTCACAGTTTGACATTAAAACCCAGCGTGGTAAGAGAGTCCCAGCAGATGGAGGCAGCTGGTCACAGTGTACCCACAGTCCAGAAGCAGAGCTCACCGGCTCCTCTTTGTGCAGAACCCAGAGGGCTGTGCCGCCCGCCCTTAACATGTGTCTTCCCACCTCAACCTACTCAGCATAGTCTTCACAGTGTCTGAGGCTAAGAAACCCCACAGGTGTGCCTGAGGCTAAGAAACCCCCACAGGTTTGCCAGGGGCTAAGAAATTCCCACAGGTGTGAGAAACCCCTCACAGGTGTGCCTGAGGCTAAAAAACCTATCACAGGTGACTGAGAGGTGTCTGAGACTAGGAAACCCCTCACAGGTGTGCCTGAGAAAAAGAATCCCCCCACATACATGTGTGCCTGAGGCCAAGAAAGCCCCACAGGTGTGCCTGAGGCCAAGAAAGCCCCATAGGTGTGCCAGGGGCTAAGAAACCCCCACAGGTGTGCCAGGGGCTAAGAAACCCCACAGGTGTGAGAAACCCCTCACAGGTGTGCCTGAGGCTAAGAAACCCCACAGGTGTGAGAAATCCCTCACAGATGTGCCTGAGGAAAAGAATCACGCCATAGGTGTACCTGAGGCTAAGAAACCCCCACAGGTGTGCCTGAGGCTAAGAAACCCCACAGGTGTGCCTGAGGCTAAGAAACCCCCACAGGTGTGAGAAACCCCTCACAGGTGTGCCTGAGGCTAAAAAAACCTATCACAGGTGACTGAGAGGTGTCTGAGACTAGGAAACCCCTCACAGGTGTGCCTGAGGAAAAGAATCCCCTCACACACATGTGTGCTTGAGGCCAAGAAACCCCCACAGGTGTGCCTGAGGCTAAGAAACCCCACAGGTGTGCCTGAGGCCAAGAAAGCCCCACAGGTGTGCCTGAGGCCAAGAAAGCCCCACAGGTGTGTCTGAGGCTAAGCACCTTCCTCCCAGGTGTGTCTGGGAGAGTTCTAGGACAGAAAGGTCCTCTGTACACATGGCCAGCTGCCTCCTCTGCTTTGTTTTTGCGTAACCTCAGAACATTCACTACAGACCTACAGTGATGACTGTTCGAGATTTATGGGGTTGACCACATTTTCCAAGAACTCGAAGTCACTCTGAGCAGCCATGTGCCTGTGAACAAGAGTCACAGGTTCTGAATTTTCCTCTAAAGCAAAACAAAAACAAAAGTCACCTAATTACAGTCCCTGCCACACTCTGAGCTGTTTCAGAGTGTTGAACTCAGGAGGCCTGGCAGCTCCCCCAGCCCATCAGTGCAAGAGCCATGAAAACTTTAGCCCATTCGCCCGAGCTGACTGACCACACAGGGCAAACATGGCTGCCTCCCAGCCTGCTACCCTCTTTCATTCCATGGTTCCTTGAATCCCACCAGGAAATCCCTAGGTCAGTGTAAAAGAGAACCATCTAGATAGGAAACCAGTGACCCAAGGGATCCTAGCATTTTAAAGTCCATTATGCAGGTGTCCCCTGCTTCCAGGAAACAGCCACTGGGATGCCCTTTCTAAAACAAAGCTTTCAATGTGTTCTTCTTGATGTCTGACTTGCAACAAGTGGGGAAAAAAACCAACATCTTGGGTTGACTGAGGAAAGCCTCCCTTTTTGTTCCATCTGCTTCTGACCAGCTCCAGACGCCGGGCCCATGGGACCAGGTCCCGACCAGTCTAGATCTGGGATCAGGTCCTGATCATGCTAGAGCCTTTGCTGCCTCTGTACCTTCCAATAGTCCTGTTTCTCTGCTTGCAATGCCTCCCTCCCTCTCCACTTCACAAACTTCCGTTAGCTTGGCTTCATGGCCCACCAACTCCATGGCGACCCTGTCAACACAAAAAACTAGGCCCATGGTGACGCCAAAGCAGAACTGCCTGATACTCGTGACAATGACGTATCCCTTGCACACTTTGAAGAATGTCCCCAAGGCTTCTTGCACATATGGGCAAGCCCAGATTTCAGGGACTTTGATACTTTTTCAAGGACAAATGGCTGAAGGAGTTCAGAATGTTTAGCCTTAGGAAAAAAAACCTTAAGGCTTGTGAGAGCTTTTCAGTGTCCATTTCTCAAACTTTGTGTTGTTCCCCACAAGTGGGTTTAATAAACCCATTTCAAGTCCCCTCCCCATATTCAAGCACTTTCCATCCCCTTCAGGGTCTTGGCCTGCAGTTACCTTAAGGAAGACTGTTCTGTCTTTCACTGTGTATTTTTCCTTAGGGATACTTATTCTCAAGTGATTGTTATATTAATATGTCAATATAATTATATTGTAAAACTAGGATATAATGTTCCTTTAGCTAAGTGTCCCTCTCTCCACCAGATCAATTGTATGAAGATACTGAGGCTGTCATGGGCATTTCCGAGTCACAGCCCTAAAAGTTTACATGGATTTGCTTTCCTATCATGGTCTTCAGCAAATCCATGGGACTCAGGAACGTCCACTGCTTGCTATGAGTTCATATGGTGGGACAATTTTGTGGTATTACTTTTCTCTGTCTTCAGAGTGTTTTGATCCACTTTTAAGATTTATTTTATTATTAATCATGTATATTTGAGGGGGGATATCTGTACGTGGGCGGGGGTCCCCAGAGCAGCATCAGATCTCCCAGAGCTGGAGTTACAGAAAGTTGTGAACTGCCTGACGCGGATACTGGGAACTGAACACAGGTCCTCTGCAAACACAAATATTCTTAACCACTGAGCCAGCTCTTTGGCGCTATTGATCCACTTTTCTATCGACTGTTCTAAGGTTGACTTTTCCAAAGATGCTTTCTTAAGTAAGATTAGCTAGGGTTACCATACAGGAAAAATCAAGGCACCTGAGCAGAATTGGTCGTCCATTCCTATGACGGATCAGTAGTTCTCAAACTTGGGCTTCACAGTCACTTTGCAAGCCTAACAGGTTGCCAGGCTGCTCCCCGGAGATTCTAGTTCAGTCACTGTGGGCCAGACCGGGATTAGCATTTCCAAGGTGATTCCACATAGCACTAACGCTGCAGGACTGGGGTCCACACTGAGAGTCAGTGAGATAACCATGCTCAGTGCCCCAGAGCCCCCAAAACCCTGAGAGCTTGATTTTTACAGTGTTTCCATTCATACCTGACTCCTGAGTCATTGCCTCCTGTGTTTCCCTGTGACCTACTGACCCAGTAGGAGAATATCTTATCTAGCTTAATAAGAAATAATAATAAGCCTTGAGCCACTGTCTCTCCAGTTGGAGACGGACCTGTGCCCAGATCGCTAATTTCAAACACATTGTTAGGTAGGAAAGGTTGAGTAACGTGTATATCAGAGTCTGTGGCTCCAGGGCACTAAGGCACGGTCCCAGCCCAGCGATTCTGTTGACTTGCTCTGAGACCTGGGCTCCCTGAGTGGTTCTAACAGGCAGCCAGAGCTGAGAATGAGTGAACCGGTCCCACATAGGTGGCGTCTCTTTTCTTTCTGGAACAATTCCGATACTCCTAGGAGCATCCAGGGCATCCAGAAAGTGGACAAGTCACAGTGTCCTTCGATCTCAATGCCTGTTTCCTCCCAGGAAGAGAGAGTCTAGATTCTGGCTGCTGATGTTGTAGTTGTTTGGGTAAGGGGGATAACCCCCACCTTATGTCTCGGTGGCTTAAAGTCTGCGAATCTTTCCACAGCCTAAGCCTCTCTGTGTCTATCTGCCCCAGCATGAACTCCAGTCCCTCTGTGTTCCTGGATGACCCATGGAGCTAGACCTGTGTTTGTTTTTCCCTTCTTGGTTGCTCCCAGGTCTGGCATCGGGGGCTGGTACATTCCATTACTCTGCACACAACCTACTCCGAGCTTGTTTTGAAGACAGGGAATTCCTTGCAATCAGAAGAGATCCCAGGAAACACACATGTAAATTCATATAAACAATGTCTGCCACTCATCTGAAACCCAGGCCCGGAGATTGAGCAATCGGACCCCAGCTCCAGGACGGTCTTCTACACAGCTGTCTGCAACAGGGACCAAAGCTGGCCATGTGGGCACTGTGTGTTGTCACAGAGAACAGAATGGGCTGAGCAGGTTGTTCCCCGGAGAGTGGCCTCTGCCTGCTCCCGCAGATCCAATGAGTTGCCCGGATCTCCCTGTAGCACGCACAGACGTGGGGATGCCTGCCTGCTTCCATCTCTTGTCTCTTGTCTCTTTTTAATATTATTTCCTTCATTTCTGGTTTCTAATGCTTTTCAGGGCTCCTCTCAATCTTCTGCACTCCCACTTGGGACCCATTTCTGGGATGGGTACTGATGATGCCCAGCAGAGCAGCACTTCATTCTGGCATCTGAAGTTTGGTGTATGGTCACTACTCTCACTAAAAATGGTTACAGAAGCACAAAGCCACTTCATGGTGATATGGGGCACCCGGGACATCCATTCACAGGGCAAAAGCTATAGCAGCTTAGGACAGGGGCTCACCTCTCTACGGGCACAGCTAGAAAGAAGAGGGTCTGAATAATGAATTTGGAGCTTCCAGATTTGACCATCCCCTGGGGAGTGGAGAAAGCACCCTCCTTCCCTCTCTCAGCAGTGAAGCCCCTTCTGTGAGTTGAGCCCCAGGTGCTACTGGGTATTCTGTGACAAGCACTGAATATGGACTGGGGACAAACAGGCAGGTTCCCCGAAGCACAGCCTAGTGTTAAAAGAAAAAAGAAGCTCTGGAACGTGGCTGAAACTCCCATCAAAGCATCTTGTCTGCTGTGGAGTCCAAAGTGGCTGCTTAAAGTGACATCTGAGCTCAGAGGGGGCGTGAGAGAGAGATACTGAGGCAAAGAGTTTCAAATAAGACTTCCCAGAGATGTGGAATGTAAGATAGTGAGGCATGTGGGGTAACGGTCACAGGGCCCCACCCAGGGACAGTGGCAATTCCCCAGTGATGTAAATTACATTCATAATTGTATTTAAGGGAGGGTCATCTCTCTCTGTCACTGTGATATGAGCACAGTGACAGACAGAGATGACCGTAGGAGAACTGATTCTGAATGCAGGAGACACTGACAACTACTGGTTTGGTACCCACCCTATGTGGAAAGCAGGACCAGTGCCCAGGACTCCAGGAGTTGGTCCAAGTGGCAGACATTTGGTGGGGCAGAGTGGGTGTTAGAGCCGAGGGGGTGTTGCCGGTGTGAAAGGCATTTAGCTCAGGAACTTAAGGTTGTGGAGGGGGTGACATGCACACCTCACCCCTGCCCTAACCATGTGGGAAACCAAGCAGAGATGAGGAGAAACGGGTGAAACCTGGAATCCCCAGGGTCAGGCACATCCTTCAATTTGAGTAGAGAAAGGAATGGAGAGGGATTGGGAAAACTAAGGAGGAGGAAGAGCTAGAGAAGTGGTGGCATATAAGACCTATCATCCATCTATCCATCCATCTATCTATCTATCTATCCATCCATCCATCCATCCATCTATCTATCTATCCATCCATCTATCTATCCATCTATCCATCTATCTATCTATCCATCCATCCACTATCCATCCATCCATCCATCTATCTATCTATATCTCTGAAATAATCAATTTTAAAACTTTTTCTGTGAATTATTTTCCTACTTTCAAAGCAGTAATAATGAAAAGAACCCTGCTATCTGGCGTAGTGACGCACACCTTTAATCCCGGCATTTGGAAGGCAGAGGCAGGCAGATCTCAGTCCAGGTCAGTCTAGTATACATAGTAAATATCAGAATAGCCAAAGCTACAGAGTAAGACTCTGTTTAAAAAAAAAAAGCAATAACAAAAGCAAAAAGAATCTTGTCTATGTGGAGGTCAAGTTTTTCTTGCACAATCGGCAACATTGTACTTGCCTGCGACTGCAACTAAACAAAACAGGCACATCCTGAGACTTGGTGGGCGTCTGACACTAGGCTGAGGTACTAACAGATCTGAAACAAAAATTCAATTTGCTGTTGGGTAGCTCTTGACTCTTACAAACTTTTGTGAGAAACGGGTCATTTAAGAAAAAGAAGAAATGCAAATTATGGGAACTGCTCCTAGAGGGCATGATTTATTTTGGCTTGGGATGTCCTCTGGAAGCTAAATTCTCAGGAGTATTGCTTGGGTTCTCACCCTTGGAAAGCTTTCCTTCTGTCTCACTGGATGGGGAGACAAGTACTTAGAATTCTTGGCTTACTTTCCTGAGTTTTTAGAAAGAACAAGATCAAACATTCTCTCCCCAAAGCAAAAAACAGACTGCGCACAAACCCTGCAAAGTTGACTTTTCTTCGGAAAAGTCAAGCCCAGAGTTCACTGTAACGTATTCCATCTTGGGATTTTCTGTGCCAACTTCCTTCCACAGTAGCGAATATCTCTGAATGTGAAGGCTACTGCATGGGAGCCCCCTCACCCCACCCCACCCCGCCTCCTTTTTTCCTTTTTAATCCTCTTATTAAAACTCCCTTTCCCATGCATGCAGATCAATGTTCACGCCCTCCTCTTCCTCCTCTCCCTCCTCCTTCCCCTCCTCCTCCCCTTCCTCCTCCTCCTTATCTCCCCCACCCCCTTCTCCTCCTTCCAGTTCCTCTCAGGACCTCAAGCTCCACACTGACTCATCACCTCAGCAGCTGCTGCAACAACAGAAGGTCAACTTCTAGCTTCAGGTTGCAAACAGCAATCAGGGAGAAGCAAATAACAGAGGAGAATTAAGGAGACCGAGTCAGAAAACTCCCTTCAAATGCTCTGACCTCTATTGGTTTGGTTTGGTTTAGTTTGGTTTGGTTTGGTTTGGTTTGGTTTGGTTTGGTTTGGTTTGGTTTGGTTTGGTTTAGTTTGGTTTGGTTTGGTTTTCCTTCCAATCCAAATCATGCTTGAGAGACATGGGGCTTGACTCTAGGGTTAACATTTCACCCAAGGCCTAGTAATTCTGAAAGTTTGATACTTTGTCCAAACATGTCTGTGTCTAGCAACTTAGTTCCCATGGATCTAACTGACATCTTCAGATGTCACTGTGCTGTCTAGGACCGTGCTATCCTAGAATCACTTGCAGGAAACTCTGGCTTGAAGGTGTTGGGTTTGGATTTAGATGGAAAAACCTCACTTGGGAGTTGGACTTCCTGAACTCTTTGTGAAGCAAACCAGACTACTGTGGACCACCCACACGGCCCATCTTTTCTTCTGTCACCATGACTACTTCACCTCAACCTGACCCTCAGAAGAGATTGGATATCAAACCTTATCTCCAAGACCCTTCATTTTGAAGTAAGGAAGTAGAGAGCTAGAAAGGTGCTAAGAGACCCCCAGTCACCCAGGTACAACATCTCACAGAGTCCCCAAGCCCCCTCATTCCATCCTCTTGCATATAAGAAAGATGGGGCTCAGGTAAGTCCCCTGTAACTGTTCAAACCACAGAAAGGATTTGGTAAAACTGTCACAAATAGAACCCTGTTGCCCTGTACTGCCCAGTCCTTCCGGAATCTTCCCCTAGACTGGGGGAGGAAAGGGCTTGGAGATCAGTGTTCATATACTGAGAAGATAAAAACCCTGACCAGATTTGTAAGACAGAAGGAAGTACTTCCTGTCCTCCTTCCTTCTGGTCCCCTCTCATTTTTATACCCAGTCTAATGTGCCTGTCCTGCCCCAAACTTGGACCTGTTCTTGTTTGCTGTGCTCCCAGGCTACCGTCCTTTTCTCTCCCTGATTCCCACCCCTTCCAGCCCCTCTTTTTTTTTTTTTTTTTTAAATCACCAACACCATCTACAAAAGAGCAAATCTATTCATTCAACAAACAGCTCTCGGGCTCCTCCTTTCTGGCAGGCACCAGGCCAAACAGATGGATCAGCTGAGGCTGCCTTGTGCAGTGTACAGTAGAATTGTGGGAAAGTTCACAGAAGCACAGTTCCAAGTGGTAAATAGTGTGTAAGGGGGAGTTTGGGGTTCTCTGAGAGTATAGAAGAAGGAGATTTAACCCAAGTCACTGGGGCTCAGGGAAGAGTTTGAAAGAGGCAGGCCCATCTGGCTGGAACAGGAAGGATGAAGTTGCACTGAAGGGAGGGCTGGCCTTGTGGCTGGAGAGAACAGCATGTGTGGGGGTCCATGTAGGGAAGGAGCTAAAAAATGTGTCACTGAAGGGGAAGAGAGCAGCCACACTCTACCACCCTTACCTCTTCAGATCCTTCAGGGACTCCATGGAACTCCCTCCTCCAGGACCCAGTCCTACTTTCTGCTCACAGAGGGCTCTTTCTGCCCCCTGTACTTAGGGTTAGGGTTAACAACACTGGCTCTCCCTCCCTGAACAAGCTGAAAGCCATCAGAAGGAAGAGACTGCAGCCCATTTTTCCTTTTCACTTAGCCCACACTACACAGTGGAAATAGCTCACGCCATTCCCTGTCAAGAAGAAGGCTTTGTAACGCCCCCTTTTATAAGCTCCTGCATTTGGTAACAAGCCAAGCAGAGACTCTCACAAGGTCCCCTGGAGCAGCAAGCTCCAAGTGAGAGGTTATTAAGACACCGAATGTTCCTTCTGACCACTATGGACAATTTTGTTAGTGTAGATATTCATACGACTTTTTAAAAGTTTGTTGCCCCTCCCCCTTAATCTTGTAACATTTAGTGCCTTTCCTCTTCTGGCCCATCCTCTAAGGACAAAGTCACATTCAGAGCCTGCCAGTGATGAGAGTTAGCCTTGGGGTCCGCTCCTCTGGACTTCAGCACCCAGTCTGTTTCTGACTTTCCCCCAGCATCTGGGCTGAGCTGGCCCCTGGGTGGTGTGGCTCCAGCCGCTGCACCAGCCATTGGTTTTACTCCCTGACTCTGAGCTCCATCCTGCAAGCAGCTCTATGAGTGTGACTGCTGTGTGAGTTTTACCACTTATCCTCCCAGTGGGACACTGTAAATGTCGGTCTGGAAAGACAGCCTAGTGGTGTCCCTCTTGCCATGGACCAGATGGCAGGTCCACAGGAGTTATCCTGTGCAGGGCAAGCAGTGGCTCCCTTTTCTCCTCCCGTTTGGGAAGCAGTTCTGCTCAGCCTAGATTAGGGTTCTCAGGTGTGGGAATGGGGAGAAAATGGAAATCATCAACCACCCCAGGGCTTAGGGAGCTGGCGATGCAATACCCATCATGCTTTGACCTTCACCCAATCCAAAGTAACTTCAGAACCAAGGCCACTTTTTATGCTTTCAAACAATAAGCACAGTCCCAAAAGCAGCACACACACACACACACACACACACACACACACACACACACACACACACACAAGAGCCCCCAGAACCTAAGGTCTTCACTGTGCTGTAGGTGGCCTCACCTGATTTGTACTGGACACACACACACCTCACTGGGTGTGTTGCAAATGAACTTAGTAATGTTTCAAAACAATCTCCTGGCAAAAACAGGGCCTTGCATGTGATTGGCATCTCGCCAGCGTCCCACACAGGCCACTAGGGTGCAGCATGGAGGTTTTTAGAAGAGCCAGGTTGCCCATGTAGTCTCACCAGAAACATGGCTGACAGGCGAATGCTTTGGCCATTCAAGTGCTGCCAGCAGCAGGCTGAAGGCCCTGTGCTCGCCCTGGCTGTGTCCAAGAGTAGGCTGCTAATAGATTTATGAGCCCGAGGAGGACCGGCGTTTTGTACTTAATACCAGAGCAAATTCTCTTGTTCTCTGCAGCCCATTCCTTTGACAGCATGTTCCGTTCTCATCCATTTCCAAGTTTGATTTTGTTTCAATGGCAACAGTTTGACTATTGAAGTCCTTGGGCTTTGTAAACCATTGGCAAGAAAGTTGTTTCTCCGTGGATAAATAGCTTCTAGTAAATCTCTCCAGAGATACCGAGAGGCCGCAGGAAGAAAACAGTGTTCCGTGGCACATGAATAATCTCCTGCTTATTGGTTCCAGAAGTTGGGCACATAGGTAGGTGAGTTGGTCGAATCGTGTGGCCAGAGCGATGGCTCAGAGGTAAAGAAAACTCACTGCTCTTGCAGAGGACCAGAGTCCAATCCCCAGAACCCATGGCAGGCTGTTCATAGGCACCGAGACCCCTGCCTTCAGCACGCACCCGCTCACACGGCTACACACACAAACACACAAACGTTCACACACATATACACATAATGGAGGTCTTTACGTTAAGATAAGAATTGCTAGCGATTTCTCTTTACACGTCCACGAGTAGCAAGAGATGACTGTGGACCCTGAACACCTCAAAAGTACAGCCAAACTGTCCACCCAGGCAGCACCTACCCCTTGTAAGAACTTAAATGTGGCCGTTGGGTCCGAGGTAACATGTGCTGTGGATTATCAGAGATAGATATCGGGTGGCACTAATGGATTTGGTACAGTATTATTTAAGTGAGTTTTGCTCATTCCCTTTACGTTTTACCAATGTAACTATGACCACACTGGAAGCCGGCCCTGTGGCCACATTATATCTCCATTGGATGACCTAGGTCTAGACAGCCTAGGTGACATGGCAGACTTTGAGTCCCTCCACTGTGTATCCTTTGTGGACACAAGGAGAATTCCGGAAGTACAGTCTTCCTTTCCCAGATTCCTGCTGGGTCAGCTGTGACTTTGGTTTTTCTGGGTCAGTTCCTACCCCATGCTTAGTCCCTTCCACACTATCATTACAGAGAGGAATGTGCTTATAGCACATTAAACCGTGCTCTACGTATCCATGTCTTTACTAGAGCCTGCGCTCTATTTTATCTTTGAATTTTTCTTTCCTGGAAAGCAAGTATCCTCACCTTACCAAAAGGAAATCCTTGTGAGTTGTCACAGGAGTAGTGTTTGTCTGGGACCATGGGTGGTGGTTCTTCAATACCTCACGTCTCTCTCTGTGATGTAGTCACTCTCATCCCCATCTTATAGGTGAGGAAATTTGCTCTGTAGAAGGTTCCAGAATGTGTGCCTATGACAGATCAAAGGAAGGACTAGTGTTTACTCCTTCAATCTGCTTTTTATAACAGTGCTTGGCACTGCTGAGAGCTGTGATCCTTCCATGAAGAGCACATAGGTTCACAGCACCCAACAGCTAGGTGCTGTATGAAGAATTAGACTAGTGGTGGACAGGGAGACAGTGGACACCTATCCCCTGTGGTCAGAGGAGCCCTCAGGAAAGAGGGAACATGAAAGACGAGCTCTGTCTCACAGAAGAGAACTGACCACGTCAAGATCAGAGCTTTCAAGGGTGGAAAGAATTTGGCTTCCTGAGAAATGCAAGGGTGGTGGAGCAAGGGAAGCGTGGGACAGAGAGGAAGGCGGGGGCCAGGGTGGGCGGGGCTCCCGAGCCAGGACAATCCGTGTAGTGGCTGCTTCTCTGTGGCACATGAGCGCTTCTAGAATGGAGGGCTAGCTGAAATGAAATTTAACCCTAGTTCTGCAAAGACTTCCCTGAATGTTGGCAAAGGGGAAAACCAATTACAAGGAGACCTGAGTGGAAGCCAGGTGACCAGCAAAAAGGGGGCAGGGACAGATGGATTCTGAAAGTGCTGGGAAGAGGCTGACTGACGGGTGGCTGACCCCTCTTCACTCCTGAATGTCTCTTCAGCCTTTCCTGCAGTGTCTTTCCCCAGACATTCAGTCCTGGGTCATCTAACCACACCAGGATAGGAACTCGTGAAAGCAGGAGCCTGGGACCAGGTTGAAGGTTTGCTGCAGCCTTTCTGTTTCGCTTTGTGAACTCACCGTCCTGTGGCTTCTGAGCTCTTAACTGACTTTGAGAAAGATGTCTGTAATAAAACCTGAGATGTTGGGGTTGGAGATTTAGCTCAGTGGTAGAGCGCTTGCCTAGGAAGCGCAAGGCCCTGGGTTCGGTCCCCAGCTCCAAAAAAGAGAACCAAAAAAAAAAAAAAAAAACCTGAGATGTTTGTACCCAAAATCATCTCCACAGAGAGCAAAGCAAAGGGTCTCTGTACTTCTGTCCTCGTTATTTTACAGGCAGGAAGGTGGGCTGTTTGTCCGGTTGCCCTCCTTCCCAGCTCCCGTATGAAAACCAAAGCTTCCGTGTCTCATAGGCTGGGTATCACAGTCACCGCACACCCCCCAGGCACACGAGCAGAGGACGTGGGGGAGAACTGTCTTTAAGAACCAGACATTGTGTCATAAAATGGTCACTTAGCACTTACAGTAAGATGAGGAGAGAGAGGCTGGGGAGACGGCTCAGTAGTTAACAGCACCGGTGCTCCCAGCAAGGACCCTGGATCAGTTCCCAGCGTCCACATGGAGGTGCACAGCCATCTCTAACTCCACTTCCAGGGGCTCTGATGCCCTCTTCTGGCCTCCACGGGCACCAGGTATGGTGCACATACATACGTTTGGGCAAACACTCATGCATATAGAATAAATCTTTCTTTTCTTTTTGGAAAGATGAGGACAAAGCTGTCCCATGAGTGGAGGAAAAGCTAAGGTCAGAGCAAAGCTGAAGGGGTTATTGAGAGAAGGATTGGCTCAGGCCTTCCCTTGGAGGCATGTGCTCAGGCTTTGGCTAAACCGAGGAAGCAGGGAGGGTCAGCTCAGAAGGCTGCCAGGCAGTGGAGGCTGTGTGCACTACATATGCACTTGCAGCCCCTCCTTGGGCCAGCTCGAACAATCACTTGGTGTGCGCTCTGAGCTCCAGTAACACCCATGGGCTGTAGATGAGCTCAGGGGGAAGGCATGAGGGCTCACCCTGCCGCACGCAGCCAACACAGCCAGGCTCTTCCTGGAACCCAGAAAGGATGAGCCGTGGCCGCAGGTGTGAGGCGCATCTGTGTCCACTCCACGCCCTCTTCTCTCAGACCCTCGGGAGCCCCTACTCAGATCAGTGAACTTCGCTCACTCCCTCAGAGGCCATCTCTGGCTCCCACGTCTGCCCACACAAGGTGTTTTCTTGAACACCTGCTTTGCAGTTGCCCGTAGGTGTCAAATAAATTTGAGAGATGCTGCATTTAATAGAGTAATTACCTTCCCCACCCCTCAAAATGCTTTAATAAAGCTGCCGTGCACTGGAATCTTTGAGGAAAATCAATTACTCCCTGTTTCCTAAGCAGGGACATTTCTGTTCTCATAAAGCATCACTTGGCAGGCACTCTGACAATTGCTAGGCTCCATAACCCATCAGCTTGGCTCTGGGGAGACTGCCCCTATGGCCCTTCTTCAGCCTATAGACCCATGGACTCCTGCTCCACTCCTGCCGAAACTCACCGGGGTCCCTCCTTCCCACAAAAGTTTTCTGGCCTGGCCTCAGAGCTGGAGATGTCGGTGCCTAAGAACCACCCTCACATTGCTTCAGGTTACACTTGCTTAGGGTTAGCCGAGGTTTCTACCCTTTCTGTCTCTGATGCCTGGAAAACGGCATCATCCAGGAAGCTCTTTGTTAAGGCAGAGAAAGGGGTAAGTGGGGAAGAAGGAGGGAGGAAGAGGGAAAGAAAATACATGAGACGAGAGGAGATTCACCAGGACCTTAAAACAACAAACGCTGGCCCAGTGTAGCTGAGAGGCAGAGCTGGGGAGAGCAGGTTTCACTGCTTTGTGAAAGAAAAGGCCCGTGAGGTTCTCTTCACAGACCCAGCCAGTTCCATTGCCCAGAGCAGAGCTGGACTCATGCCCTGGTGTACTGATGGCAGGAATCACGTGTAGAATCCCTGCTCTAAGGGGTCGGCATGCTAAGACCGTGACCCTCAATGCAATCCCTGCTTTTTAGTGAATATATGAATATTGTACCAGTATGAGAATAGCCCAAGTATCGATGTTTGAAGCAGTATAATATACAGTCTACAGTGGTACTAAATGTTAGCATTAATTGCCTGAGGAATACAAAGAAATCAACTGAGAGCTGCTACAGCCAAAGGCTGAGAAGCCTAGGTCTGATCTGCCTTTCTCAGAGCCGAGGCCCATAGCTGTTTGGGCCAGAGTGCGCCTACGTGGCTGCCTGGAGCTCTGCCTCTCAGGGCTGGCTGGGCAGTCCGCAGCCTCCTCCTCAGCCAGATGGCCAGCTGCCGGAGATGGAGGCACAAGAAATGTTCCCACAGCAGCTTCACGCTTCTAAGGCTCACAGAAATGGCATCCCTTTCAAGAAGCCTTGTTTCCTGGGACCAGACTTTTATTCCTGTTCACTTACTTTTTTTTGAAGTGCAAACAAAATGCTTGTTGTCAACAAGACCAAACAGGCATCCCAGACAGGACCTCTGCTTTGGGCAAGGTCGGTCGGCTTCTGCTGACTGTTACCTTCTGCACAGCCAGTACCCTGCCAGGCCTCCACCCTGGAAAAGCTAGTCCTATGGAAGGAAGCACAACCTGGGTGGGTCCCTGACTCCTTTCTCCAGCACTCCATTAAATGCCCAGACGCATTTCTTTCATGCATATGCATAAAGTCCGTTCCAGGGCATCACTGCAACACCTACTCTTCATGGAAAGGGCTTCGGTGCCAGAGCACCCAGTTGCTAACCCACACTCCCTATAAGTTTTACAAGCAGCAATCGAGAAGCCACAGCTGAGGTGCGAGCAGTGAGTAGCACTGAAGGCCAGGACAGGGCATGAAGAAAGGACAACTGAATTCCAACTGTCCTTGCTCATCCCCAGAGGAGCCTGCAATTACGTGTGCTTGCTGGCCTGGGACATAGATCAGTGGGTGAAGTGCTTGCTGTACAGGCATGAGGACCTGAGTCCTCCGCACTCACATGGAAAGCCACACCAGGTGGCATCTGTTGCCATAGCACCGGAGGGGGTGGGGACAGGAGGCTCCCCAGAGCCCACTAGCCAGTCAAGGGAGCCAAATTGGTGAGTTCTGGGCTCAGTGAAAAACTATCTCAAAAATAAGGTGCAAAGCATGGAGGATCTCTGGTCTTCATAGGCATGTGCACATGTGTGCATTTATAGTCATAGATGCATACACACACACACACACACACACACACACACACACACTCAATGTTAATTTGTGGGACAAACAAAAATATAACCTTAGTTTTGTTCCTGCATGATACACTAAGCTCACCAGGACAGGTTTTTCTCCCGGTTATAAGCAAGATCAGCTCAAGCATAGTACTACATACTTGCAGGACCACGGCTAAAAGCAGTGTGTATTCGGTTGCTAGAGAAAAAAAGCCTCAACCTAGACGCAGGGTTAAATCCCCACACCTCTGCCAGCGGGATAGATGACCGTGTGAAGGAAGGCAGGTTGCCTCTCCTAGCCTGTCCGTGCTCTGCCACTGTCTGATGTGTGAGCCCAGCTCCCCTTGCTTCTGGCCGGATAGGTCGATGGAAGGCCCTTAGCAGCTAGCAGAACTTCGGTCCTACTACAGTCAATGCTGCTCCTTTTCCTGTGTTCTTCAGAGCTCTGAGAGCCTTCTGCATACGGAGATCCCTGGGCTTGGCCAGGCTCCGCCCAGTGTTGCTCATGGCCACTTCCATAGCCTCTGGGACCAGGAGTTACCACTTGCTTCTTGCTCCTGCTCTACTAATGGCCTCCTGGACAGACCCACACTGCCACATGGGTCCACAGGCGTCGCTTATCAACCTTGACCCTGTCCCCACTGACTACCTCGCCTTCTCAGACAGAAGAAATCTGCGCCCACCCCTCAGGGGACTCATTTCCAAGTGCTCCAAGTCGCTGGATAGGGACTGCCCCTCTAGTTGAGGTGAAGTCTGTGGAGATCTTCCCTGTACTCCTGAAGGAAGGCTCACTGCTGATGCATTGTTGTCTCTGCAGACCCCACCCACCCCCAACACACACACTTCAACAGCCTTTACCTAGAGAGGGAGGCCAAGCATCATGGGGCAGTAGCCAGCTGCTCGGTTCAGCATCACTTTAGTGCCTCCTTCGCCCTGGAGCCCAGCCAAAACATCCACTTTAACATTCATGACACCCATCTCAGACTTTAGTTATTCACATTTAAATAGAAGCTTCGTGGGGGCTTGGCTGCAACCTATTCACTCCACATTCCAGCATTCGGTAGGCACTCCCTGCGTAGTCACTGGAACGGTGAATTAGCAGTAACTAGAGAGCCCCCATGTCCTCAACCTACAAGCGTTAGACAAAGGAACCAAAACTCCCTGCCCTGGAGTTGAGAACCGAATCCTTGCTAGGCAAGCGCTCTACCACTGAGCTGAATTCTCAACCTCCGAAATGATTTTTATTCAACATCTGCTGCACCTCTCGACTCTGCTAGAGTGCTGGCCACAGGAAGTACTTAAAAAAAAATGACTGTGAATAAAATAAGGAGCCTAGGCAAGGGGCCGTAGTGTGCTTGCACACATGTGTGCTTTCACATAACCGGGATGGCCTTCTGATCCTCATCCCCATCTCCTGTGTGGGGTACATGCCATCACATCTCTTTCATGAGGGACTAGAGCTGGAACCTCAGGCTTTGTGCTTGCTAAGCCAGCGCTCTGCACCTGAGCCACATCTCCAGCCCAAGCACAGGGCTGACACCATAGCATCTCTCCTGTCCTTCCTCCAAACCTGCCCTTGGCCACATTGTTTAAAAGGGCCAATCACAACTCCTCTCTGCTAGGTGAGTCTTTCTTGACAAAGCAGATCTCTCCAACCAGTACAAGGCGGCCATCAGCCACTGCTCTGGACACAAGAAAGGGCCAAGAAGCCTGACATCAACAGCCTGCAAGGTCCGAGAAAGGAGACAGTGGGCAAGGGAGTGAGCAAGGGAGTGGGCACTCTGAGAGGTTGGCAAGAAGGTAAAGAGAAAGGTAAAGCCAATATGTTTTAAGAGCTTCCTGTTAACACTTCATTCTCCCATACGACTGTTAAGAATCAGTTGATTTTTAGAGCTAGAAGGAATCATAAATATTATCAGATCCTGTGGTTTTTCAAACAGATCTGAGCCAAAGAGAAAGCTGCTTATTTAAATGAATCTTTACCAGGCTGCCAGTAAAACATAACAAGTAAATGATGTTCATCTGGTTCTAAGCAGAAAAGAACACACACATATGCATATAATTACATGTATATAAACACATGCATATACATCTTATCTATGCAAATACATACCTACACATAAACATACATAGTATATACATACAAACATTCACATAGTCAATGTCTACCATAAACATACATAGTATATACAAACATTCACATTTCATATATACATATGAAAACATATATGCCAACAAATATAGACACAGTTTTCCCACAGTCAATGTCTACCATAAACATACATAGTATATACATACATACATTCACATTTCATATATACATATGAAAACATATATGCCAACAAATATAGACACAGTTTTCCCACAGTCAATGTCTACCATAAACATACATAATATATACATACATACATTCACATTTCATATATACATATGAAAACATATATGCCAACAAATATAGACACAGTTTTCCCACAGGGTTCCTGTGTGTTCATGAAACAGTGCAGCCAGACACTGTGAGTAAAGGCCTTGAGCAGCCTCAACCATCACCATGATCAAGGGATACCCAGAGGTCAGAGAAAATGAGCAAACAGTAGATGGGAAGTCTCCCTTGATCACAGAGTTGACCGTCCCTCTACTTCCCAAAGGATCTATTCTATCCTGCACACATTTGAGGAATCAAAGAAAGAGAGCCCTTTCACAGGACCTCTAAGTACTGTAGAGTTAATGCCACGAACGACTGTTTACCCAGGGCTCAGCGAACACATGCGCACTGTCACCGCTTGCTCTTACATTAGCCAACACTGCAGCTGTTACAGTCCTCAGAGCCATGTAAACTGCGGCTAATTGTGCAGCCCGGTCATTGTCCTAACTTTCAGTGTGCTTTGTGACAGGGGAAGTGATTTGCTGAGGCACAGATAAACTACATCTGTCAGCCAGTCTGGGAATCCAGTGAGATCTGCAGGGAGAGAGAGAGAGAAAAAGAGAGGTTTGGCACAGTTTGCTCTCTGCAAACTTTTGCTCGGAGGCGACCACGGCTTCCTGTCTTTGGGACTTAGAAGCCATCTGTTTAATAATGTGTCTAGGCGCTTGCCAAGGACTTCAGTCAACAGTTCCCACCAAAACTGCTTAAGGTTTCAGGACCTCCTGCCCTGGCTGCTGGGCAGTGTCCAGGTCACAGATGTGACTTCTTCATCTCTGTCCCTCTAGGTTGTATCAGAGAGATGGGCTACTGTCCCATAGACAGTTCTGTCCCGTGTAATTATTTCTGTATTGGCAACAGTCGGAGCTCAGGGTGGCTCAAGAACAGACTTCACAATCGAGCCAGCCTCCTCACTCACGCCATTACCTAATTACCTCTCTGATCCTGAGTGATGAGCTCATGGGAGAATGCTGAGGACTCGGCACTGTTCTGTACGCGGTGTCTGGTGCATATTTGCGTGGCTGTTACTGTAAGGAAGTGACCTCATGCATCAGTTGGAGAAGACAGAGCAGGCGTGGATGGAGGCCCATGTGTAAGGGGGACATTTCTGGGTACACAATTGGGTTACTTTTCTAGATCCTGCGATGCGTGCAGAAAAGACTCTCTCTTAGACAGCTTGGGTTCTCATAGAAAAGAAATCTTGAGAGGTTATCTGTCTCCAGGACTGTGAATCTGCAGCCCCAGGTCAAATACAGGTCTTAGAGGACAACCCCTGCTGGTTCCCGGAGGAACACACCTTTCCAAAGGCCCACAGGGTGCCTCATGGGCAGAGGCTTCCAGACAGCTCCTGGCCCTGAGGGAACTCACCAGGGGAGTTGGGTATTCCCTGAGGTCTCTTGTCTCAGAGAGATAGAAGCAGAGATAGAGGCTGCTCCACAGACTATAGACCCACCATGGTAAAGACAGCCCTGTGTGAGCAGTGTGGAGACGCCATCCCACGCCTTTCTCTTGTGGTGGACTTTAGACTGGGCCAGTGTCTAGAGTCACTTCGGTGTTTTGTTTTGTTTTGTTTTGAGTTCTGGAGTGAGGGATTGCCTGGGAGTTCTTTTATTTTTCACATTCATACAGGTGGAGGTTGGGAATCCTTTATGTCAGAAGGGAAATGCCACTATTCATCCTCTGACAGCAACCATTCCAGTGTCCCATGGCTTCAGACCATCAGAGAAAACTCTGGAGAACTTAGCTCCCCTGGCTAGGGAGTGACCTGCGTGGGTTTGGCCGGTTGCTTAAGTACCTACTCCTGGCAGGATGAGTTGGGCCTGACCCAGAAGGGTGCCACTCCCTGCTCTAACCCTGACCTACTTTCAGCAAGAGTCTGGAGTCACACTGAGACCGAAATCCCAACAGCCAGGAAGCCAGCTTCAGAGGTGAAAGCCACAGAGCATCTGGCCTCTGTAGCTCATTAATAAAGACTCGAAGACACCCGCAGCCTGTTCAGTCTCCCTCCCCACCTACACTTCTAATTGGGGTGGGGCTCTCAAGGCAGGAGCAGTGTAATAAATAGCGCCAAAGGCTGGAAGGCCCTGGTCCAGTTAAAACAAGCCAGGAGCCTTAATAGCCACTCTGTTTTGACACCAGAAAGCCTTTCTCAGGTCTCCTCATGCTGTGGTTCAGACACTGTGAGTAAATATGAACACACTCACATCGCCTGCACTCAACAAATAGTAAGCCACCGCAGCACGACCGCCTGACCGGCCATGGTAGGCACCTCTCCCAGCAGCCTTTGATGGGAGGAACCCGATCCTTACCAGGTCCTGGCAATCCTGTCATTGATTCTCATTCAGGACATAAATGATAATGATGGGCCAGGAGCCCTTGGCATGACTAGAAGGACTTCTTTGGATCTATGCAGCCTCCTAGGAGGAAAGCTCGTCCAGGGAGCCTACCATAAAGAAAATATCAAGGGGCTGGAGAGACAGGAGAGCACTTGCTGTTCTTACAGAAGACCCAGGTTCAGTTCCTGGCACCTACAGGGTGGCACACAACTACCTGAGCTCCAGTTCCAGGGGACCCAATGCCCTCTTCTGAACTCTGATGGTACAGGACACACGGGATGCATGTACATACATACAGAGATACGTTGTTTAAAGATACTAACACACATGCATACACACGATCATGTGTACACTTGCACACACACAAGCATGTGCACACTTATGCACGCACGCACACACGCACACATGAAGAAACTGAAGCACCTCTTCCCCTTAACCAGCTGGCTAAGAGAAGATCTTTCCTCGATGGGACTTTCTTCTCCCATTTCTGTGTAGTCACTGGTGCTTCACCATGAGCCCAGGGTGGTGACAGCCTCTTGTTTGGATGACATCTTCCTAATTCTGAGGACCAGACTCTTACACACTCTGACCATGGTACAGGTTAAGCCTTTGACAATGGCCTTTAGCAAGCAGTCTAGACCAGGCCTGTGCTCTGGTCACTGTTCTGAAAGGTTTCGTACTTTTTCCAAAGCTCACTTGACAGAGCGCCCACGGAGCATGGCCCTGGCTCCCTGCAGGGTGTCCTGAGATGGCCCCGGCTGTATACGGTAGTCAGATCACTTAGCTGCTCTGAGTGTAGGCCGTGACAGGACGCAGGTTCAGCGTTGGCTCACGAGTACTTCACGGATCCTCTTTACTTACATGCCAGAGCTGGCTTTTCTTCCCAGCAACTGTTGTGTTAACAAAGCCTCTTATTCCAGCCCCCACCGTGTGCCATGCTCCCATGTGGCCCGCACCCTATAGTCAAGTGTCATCGACATGGGAGTTCAAAGCCAGCCCTGCTTGCAGCCGAGGCCAGAGTTGCCAAGACAGGTGGAACCTCACCACAGACTCCACTACAGGATT